>NW_016107365.1:3709219-3959236 GCF_001604975.1 Cebus imitator | reverse complement strand
TATTTCATTTAAACCTATAAATAGGTGTAATGTGGTACTGATAAGAGTGTATATTTTGTGTATTTAAAGTGGAGCGTTCTATAAATGTTAATTAAGTCTACTTGTTCCAGATCTGAGTTCAAGTCCTGGATATTGATGTTAACTTTCTGTCTCACTGATCTGTCTAATACTGATGTTCAAGTCTCCCACTATTATTGTGTGGGAGTCTAAGTCTCTTTATAAGTCTTATATATCTGGGTATTCCTGTATTAGGTGCGTATATATTTAGGATCTTTAGCTCTTCTTGTTACATTGATCCTTTTATTATGTAATATCCTTCTTTGCTTCTTTTGATCTCCATTGCTCTAAAGTCTATTTTATCAGCAAAAATTGCAACTCATGCTTTCTATTTATTTATTTTTGCTCTCCATTTGGTTGGTAAATTTTTCTCCATCCCTTTGTTTTGAATCTTTGTGTATCCTTGCATGTGAGATGGATCTGGATGTAGCATACCAATGGGTCTTGGCTTTTTTTTTGCCTGTCTGTGTCTTTGGATTGGGGGATTTAGTCGATTTAAATTTAGAATTAATAACAATATATGTGAGTTTGATACTGCCATTTAATGTTAACTGGCTGTCTTGCCCATTAGTTGATGCAAGTTCTTAATTATGTTGATGTTCTTTATTTTTTGGTATTTTTTAGAAAGGCTGATACTGGTTGTTCCTTTCTATTTGTAGTGGTTCTTTCAGAAGCTCTTGTAAAGCAGGCCTGGTGGTGATGAAAATCTCTGAGTGCTTGCTTGTTCACAAAAGATTTTATTTTTCCTTCACTTATGAAGCTCAGTTTGGCTGGATGTAAAATTCTGGGTTGAAAGTTCTTTTCTTTAAGGATGTTGAATAGCGGCCCCCACTCTCTTCTGTCTTGTAGGGTTTCTGCTGAGAGATCCGCTGTCAGTCTTATGGGCTTCCCTGTATGGGTAATCTGACCTTTCTCTCTGGCTGCCCTCAGTATTTTCTCTTTCATTTCAACCCTGGTGAATCTGGCGATTATGTGCCTTGAGGTTGGTCTTCTTGAGGAATATCTTTGTGGTGTTCTCTGTATTACCTGGAGTTGAATATTGTCCTGCCTTGCTAGGTTGGGAAAGTTTTCCTGAATAATATCCTGAAGCGTATTTTCCAGCTTGGATTGATTCTCTTCGTCACATTCAGGTACACCTATCAAATGTAGATTAGGTCTTTTCACATAGTCCCACATTTCTTGGAGACTTTGCTCGTTCTTTTTTATCCTTTTTTCTCTAATCTTGTCTTTTTGTTTTATTTCATTAAATTGTTCTTCGACCTCTGATATCTTTTCTTCTGCTTGATCAATTTAGCTGTTAAAACTAAAAAATTTCTTTTTTTTTAGCAGGTCACTTCAGGCTATACCTATAGATGTTGTGATAAATATATTCTCTGCTGACCCTGGGAACAATGTGATGGAAAACTCTGAAAACCCTCTTAAATATATTATTTTACTTGAGCTTTTAATAGGAGTTATATGGCTGACAATTCAAATTTGGAGTTCCCAATCAGAAATTGAAGAGCAGACTTTGTAGATTAAGAAAGGAACCCCAGACCTTTTTCCTGGGTGGTAAGCAGAAAAAAAATGAGATTTTGTTGTTAAACGAATACATCCTCCGTCATTGCTTCTGAGCAAGAAAGCTTTATTCCAGCCAACACGCAAATGCTAGCACACCTAGATGTGCCTGGATGGAGAAATAGGTTATCTGTGAGCTAAAGATGCTATTCTAGTTTAAAAATCTATGTGATTTAGTGAAGGGTTTTGCATTTGCCTGCAATAGTCTTTGCTGTCATTTAAACCCTCACGCTAAAAATGGGTCTTTACATTGAATTGCTTTGAGTTATTGCCAGGGTTAAAGAGCAGCACTAGAGTTTCAAGCATGGTAGAAACTTCTGTGTAGAATGGGGAACAAGTTTCATTCCAGTCCAAGGAGACAACGGCAGCAGAGTTTGCTGCTTTTTATTACTGTGGCAGCTCCTTTGTAAAACTTCCCTTCCCTTCTCCAGTGGTTTCTTGTCGAACAATTGGAATTTAACTCACAGTCCTGCCCGTAGTCCACAGGGACCTAGGGGTTCTGTGCCCTTAGCCCCTCACTCACTGTCTGGCTTGCCCTTCTCTAGCCATGGTGGCTAATGGCTCTTCATGTCCACTTCTGGCTCAACTCTCCAGCTGGTGCCTCTCCCACAGACACCAGCAACCTTGATCTCTCACCCTCAAGTACCTGCTCCGTTTTAACCTTCTCTTTGCTGCCTTTTCTGATGCATCATCCCTGTCCCCTTACCCAGCCTGTTTTTCCTTCAGAGCACTTATTACTAACTCAATGTATTTGTTTGATGATTTGGTTTATTGTCTATCTTTTCCCATTAGAATATAAACTACACAAGGGCAAAGAATTTGTCTTTTTTGTTCACTGCTATTTTCCATTTCTAGAATTAAGACCTTGCCCAGAGTAGGTACACCATAATTATTTTGGAAAGAATAAGTTAATTTTAATATTCTGTTCATCTTAGAAGATCAATAGCCAGAAAGAGGCCACTGTATAAAGATTGGTGGCCTGTGGCTGGTATCACGTGACTAGAACCAGCATTTGTGTGGTGAGAAGAGGCAAGGGAAAAATGAGTTGAAACATTTTTAGTCTCCTCTTAGGGGAGAAAATTCTGGAGAATCAGGATCTTTAAGGAGGATGCTAGAAATAGAATATGGTAGAGCCAATTAGTGCCATAGACGGTTTTCTGAGACTTTTCATCACCAGGGATTTCTTTTTAAAATTTGTCCCATATATTTTGTCAGATCTTTCTATTAAAACCCTAAGCTTTTTCAGTAATAGTTCATTGATCTTTTTCACTTCTGTTAGGTAAAGTCATATGCAGCTGCCAATTAGAACGCCAGATTGAAGTAAATAATCAGAGTATCAGGAGACTATCAGATAATTTCTTCCAAAAGCATGGGCAAACCTGGTGCAGCCTCAGCTCCAATAATTAGGTGCTCCCCATTGGACTCTCCAAGATTTTGTTGAAGTCTCCCACTATTATTATGTGGGAATCTAAATCTTGTTTTAGGTCATTAAGAACTTGCTTTATGTATCTGGGTGCTCCTGTGTTGGGTGTGTATATATTTAGGGTAGTTAGCTCTTCTTGTTGGATTGATCCTTTTATCATTATGTAAGAAGGGCAAGATTTTGAAAATAGCTCAAGGGCCCCCATTAGCAACAGAAATGCTGTGACATGCCCAAGATCACATGGCAAGTTATTGGCAATATTAGACCAGAATCCTGGCCCTGTGACTCCCATGTTAGAGCTCTGGTGCAGTAAAGATATAATTTCCCATGGAGCCTAGGCAGCTCTGCTTGAGTTATGTACTTAGAGGCCAATGGCAACAATAGCTATTATTTATGGAAGATATACTCTGTCTTTGCCAGGTGATTTTCCTAAATTTGATTCAATTCTCAGAATAACATTTATAATAGGTATCACTACCCTCATCTTACTAAAGAAGAGGCACAGAGGTTGAGTCACTTGTTCAAGGTCTCACAGCTAGAAAGTAGGAGAGTCAGAATCTGAACCTGCGTTTTTCTCCTTTGAAACCCTTACACCTTGCGGTCAATGTACCCAGAGCCAGGTTCCTGTCCATGACTCATCTGTTGAGAGATTATGCCCTGGAGCTGTGATAATTTTCAATTATTTGGACAATGGAACCCTTTTCCCAAGTTGGTAGGTTCCCAAAAACACTGCCTCTGTAATTCACTACTTTCTGCACCACCAAGAGGAGAGGAGATAGTTTGTAGGAAAAATGTTGAGGAAGGTGGGTGGAGGAGCCTTCAGAGAAGGACGATCTCGCAAACTCAAGTTATTTCTGTCATCACCCAACTCCTTACAATATTCTACAGCATTTCTATCCCCTTCTATAGTTCATCCTCATCCTACATACACACAGTATATGCTTTGTGTCACCATGACCTGGGAATCTTTCTATCTGGGAATCACATTTCCTTGCTATTTTTAAAGATTACAGAATTTTCTCTCTTATGAGCTGCCTCTCCGAGCATTGGCAGATGGAGAGTGTCTTGAGCTGTGGTCACAAATGTTTAGAAGCTCTAAAGGTCATGTCTATTGCCTAATGAATATTTGGTTTCTGATAATGGACTTGTGACAAACACCTATCATTTGAATACTAATTACAGTGATTTATACTGAATTCTCATTGGCTGCCTTATGAGGTGATATTCCAGAAAGTCCCTGGTGGGTGAAAGACATGGAATCATGTCTGGCTTTGAGATGTTAAAAGCGAAACAGTACACTTTGTTCTTTTGGCGAGCTCCCATTTAACTGACAAATCTGTTGAGCTGGAGAAGCTTTGTTTAAGTAAGAAATAAGGAATGATTTAATTCATGTGACAGTCTAAATATGATATTTCCAAGACAGGCTGGGAGATGTCTGACCTCTTTTCTCTAAAGAAGAAAGTGTAGTCTGGTGGGAAAAGCATGAACTTTACAAACAGAGAGACCTGGATCTTTAATTCCAGGGTCACTGTTCATTATTATTATTGCTGTTGTAAGTAATAATAATAACAATAGTAATATGTCTGTCCTAGCTGGTTTTCCTAAATTTGATCTGATTCTCAGAATAACCTTTATAATAGGTATCATTATCCTCATTTTACATAGAAGAGACACAGAGAGTTCACTTTGCACATATAGGCAGTATCCTAAATGCTTGCCTGAATTATCTTAATTATTGCAACAATCCTATGACTTACAATGAAATAGTATTAGTTATCTCTATTTTACAAGTGAGGGGACTGAGGCTTAGAGAGTGTATCAGTCAGGGTACCGGGAGGAAACAATGGAATCCAGATGATTCCAATAAAGAAACTTTAATGAGATGACTCCTTACAGAGGTGGTGCAGGGATAAGGGAACCAGCAAAGGATGTTGAGGCACCCAGAGACTGCAGTCTTAGTATACTGTTACCACCTCTAGTGCTGGAGGGACAACCAGAAGGAACAGTGAGTGGTGGCATGTTGCGGGGGGTGGCGGGGCTGCCTGGTGGGAGCGGATATACAGGGGTGCTGCAACAGCCAGAAATGCGCGCCAAGTCAAGGGAAGGTGCAGAAGAAATGCCTCAACCTCTGTCTCCTCCTCCTTCTGATCTGTCTGTGCTTCTTGTTGACTAAACCCAATGGGAAGCCAGAGGGCAAGGGAGAGTGATGATGCTTTGCAGATCAGTCCCAGGGTATAGGCATATTAGAGGATGAAAGCATTCAGAGTTTCTTCATCCTGAAGAAGCTGGATGGACCCCATTTGGTTTGAATATTGAAACTGATGATGCTACACACATGCCAAGAGGGTATGAAAGGCTTAAGTCACATATTGAGGCTTTCTGAGAAGAGCATGGCAGCTCCTAAGCAGGTTTGATAATGGCTTAAGAGAGCAGGGAAAGGAGACTAATTTGGTATTTTTATGGTGATTGAGGGTTACACCAGGGTGAGGGTTCTCATGCATGGTTTAAAATTCCAGCCAGCACCAAAGAGAAAGTACCCAGGCCTTCTAATCAACTTGTCAAAGTGGGGGCTTGGGGTGGAAGAAGAAGAGGGAGGAGTGAGTCTTTAAGGCTGTCAGACGTCAAAACTGGAGTCAGATCCATTATAACAAGGTGGCAGATGGAGAATAAGCAGCAGAGAGATATTTGATGTTGTGCCCCAAATTACTGAGCTGCTAAGTGAGTAATAGTTAATCACTTGGTTTTCAACCCAAGTCAGTCTTTGGCCAAAACTCGTGCTTTTAACTATCACAGTAACTGACTTTGTGACCTTGAGCAAATTACTTAATCTCTCTGGGCCTTGACTTTCTCATCTATAAAATGGAGATAGTATCTCTATGCCTGGCACATAGCTGGTGTTCCATTTATGGAAGTTATGATTGTTATCCTTTTGCTTCTGCTGCAGTTGTTCTTGTTCTGGAAAGCCTGGTGTTCTAGTGTCTCTGCGAAAAGTCTGGCACAAATTCAACTCCTGTTTCTCTAAGCAGCATATCCTGCAACACCAAGCTATTACCTTTTTCTCAAGACAAGGTTGAGAAGACTCATCTTGCCAAGTCAATTAAGAGTCAAGTTTAACATCTGTCACCCTGGCATGCTTCAGAAAGGAAGGCTGTACAGCCTTAGTCATTCTAATGCCACCATAATATGATGGAGTTGCCGAGAAGTGAAAGGGGCCTCTCTTACTCCTTCCTTGGCTATTAACTCTGGAATACTGTCTTTCTAAGATGCTAGGAAAAGAGGGATGTGAGACGGACAAATTTGTTTTCCAGTGTTCCTTTAATGTCATGTGGTTCTAGAATTTTCTATTTATTTAATGCTATTCTGGTTCGCCTACCCCATGGGCAAGGAGATGCTTTGCACATAGTATCTCCTTGACTAATCTTTGCTGAATTAAAGACTCATTTTTGAACCAATGGCATACCAACTAAGCTACTAATAGCTTATGTGTTTTTCTTTTCAGAAAATGCACCTAACAAAATAAATTATAATGAATGTTTCAGAGAGAATTTTGCTGGCGGCCACCTTTTCACTTGTGAGAACTGAAATCACTTCCGAAAAATCCCAGGTCCCCAGACTTCACATAAACAATTGATCAATTAGTTGACGACACCAACCCACAGCCTGGGGCTAAGTATACACCAGACCTGCAAATGCCAGTTCTTCCAGCCAGGGGACTGAGGCTGTTAGCCAAAGATATTTGAGAAAAAGCTGTAATAGGAACTTTTTTGGGGATTTTTAAAAATCATCACTGAAAAAAAAAAAAAAAAAAGAAAAATCCTGGCATATGTCCTTTAGCCAGCAGTCCTGTTGTGGATAAGAACAGATGCTACCCTGGCTAAGTAAAAAGCACAACATGAGTCTTTTTCTTTCTGCTTTTTAAACCAGAAAACACCATCCATTGCAGGCCAAAACAAGACAGGTGGCGTGCATTCGAATTGGAGATGAGGTGCTCAGATAACAGACTGGGACCCACCGTGGCCGCCCCGGCCTCTAGGGAGCGGCTCCCTGTCAGAGGCTCATTGTTTTTCTCTTTCAGTGAGCAGGCTCTATAAAATGTACAGCTCCTGATGCCACTTTGATCCCATAACTTGTATTAATTGTTCTTTTGTTGTCCCCTCCTTTGCACAATTTGCTTTTGATGAACCGCAAGGGCTCATTGTGACTGTGCAGGGCTGCCTCAAATGGAGACCCTGGGCTTCCTGTGAAGCAACATGAGAACAAGTTGTTCTGTGTGTGATGATTCCCAAAACGTCTGGAGAGTTCCGGAAGTGCCTGTGTCACCTCCCTGACACAGCCCCCCTGGGTATGGGAATCATCAGGGCTAGGGAGTGCAGACTTGGAGTTTATGGGTGAAGACAGCCACAGGAGCTTCAACCACCACTTGACTGGAAAAGGCAGAATTGTATGAGAGATCAGGTGGGCTGCAGGCATCTCTGTCCCCCTCATTATAGGATGACACCCTCGGCTGCCCCTGGCTGCTCTGTTCTCCCAATCCCTTGTTTCCTACAAAGTAGGGTGGGGAGGACTGGGGGCTGGGGGACCAGACTTATGTTTCAGATTCCCCCCCTTTCATACTACTTCTTATCTTCATATCTCCACACCCCCACAACAACAATAAAACCCACGCTTCCTGGCACTCAGGACTCAGTGAGGGGTTCCTAAATGCAAGGAAAGGTCTGAGTTAAAGAGCCTCTCAGCAGATTAGTCTGTTTACGAACCTGGCTAATGGTGACTTTTGTATTTTTACAACACAGCTGTGCTTATAACCAAAGTAGGGGAAGGTGGATTTCAGTCATCATGAAAGAGCTGGTTTGGGAACTATTTGGGAGCAGGAAGTATCTTTCCATTTTCAAAGCCTCTCAAATTAAGCCACAAGGAGCCTGTGTTGGGCAGTGAGAACCTCATGGGAAAAGAATGAAAAGATGATGGGTATAAAGAGGTCCAATGTTTCCACATCTTTTGAACCAGGAGTTGCAGTTCTAGGAATCTGTCTTAAAAAAGAAATGTTCAGATGCAGACCATGCCTATGCATGAAAATATTTATTGCAGTGGTATTTTTCCAGCTGGAAGATTAATTATTCTAAAAGCTGGTCACATAATCCTTTTGAGTGAGAAAGCTGCCTTGGGTCAGTTGACAACTTCTGGGGTAAAGGTAAGCCTTCATGAATATGCCTTATGAAACTTATGGAGATGAGAGTGTCTGGTGAGGGATAGGAACTAGACAAAGAGATAACAAAACTGTTCTGTCCATGATGCTTATGGGAGTCTAGGGGCTAGAAAGAGAAGAGAACAGAACACACAGAGGGGAGAGGATGAGGAACAGAGCCTCGGGAAGCAGGGTGGCATGGGAGCTATTTAGAAACGTCGGGGCTTGCTGGGTAAGTTGAAGGAGTGTGTGGCCTGCATGCATCTATCTGTATGAGTTTATTGAATGAGGGAAAGATTAACGAAAAAGGAGAAAAGCTGAATGGGGAAGACAAAGTGGTATCCACTTGGTCCATGGGCAGAGCTCATGTGTCTAAGGAGAGAGGTGATTTTCCCAGAGGAATTTTAGGGCTTTGTTACTCCATGTACCATGCTGGGACCACCAGCATGAGCATCTCCTGAGAGTGAGTAGACCCACCCAAGACTTCATGATTCTGGATCTGCATTTTAACATGATCCCAGGTGACTTGTGTGCACATTAATGTTTGAGAAGTACTGTCCTGGGAGACCCACGGTATCTGAATACATCTAAGAGGGTGCAAAAGAGCAGCCTCTCCTCACATCTGCTTAAAGCTTTCCCCAGGGTGGGACACAGAGTATGAAAGAGAACCAGTCAGGACCTTGAGGTCTCAGGGAGGGAGGAGGGGTGGTTAGAACAGAATCCTCAAGAGGTTTTTCAGATGGTGGAAAGCAGTGACAGCAGCTGAGAGAGAAAAGTGGGCGAGGATTATTTGAGAACAAGTATGAGATGATGAGAGGTCTCAGAAATATCACTGGGGTGTGGTGGCGGGTGCCTGTAGTCCTAGCTACTGGGGAGGCTGGGGCAGGAGAATTGCTTGAACCTGGGAGACAGAGGTTGCTGTGAGCCGAGATAGCACCATTGCACTCCAGCCTGGTGACACAGTGAGGCTCTATCTCAAGAAAAAAAAAAAAATAACTGGGGTTTAAAGTAGACAGGGGACCTTGTGTCACACACGAGCACCCTTTGGGCTGGTGCTGTCAATACCACTTTAGATTGGCCTTGGGAAGCCTTGCAGGTCTGCATTCTTACTATAATCTTCTCATAAACAAAGAATATAGGCAGGGAAATACTATATAATCAGTCATATTGGTTTGAAAACATGATTAAAAAGAAAAAAGAATGGAAAGAAATGTAACTTTATTTATTTCTGTGTAATTCAGATTTTACCTTTATATATACTGGTGCTTTGTAAATTTTTTCCCAATGAAGACAGGTAAATATAAGTAGCAAAAATGCAGCAAAATGTAAACAGTGCCTGCTTCTGAATGGTAATCATGTGAAATTCTCCCCTTGTCTTCATATTTTTCTGTGCTTTGCAAAGTTTCTCTGTGAACTGGTAACACTTCAGACAGGAAACAGAAAGAAGCATGCATGTGGAATCAGAAGACCTGTGATCCAGGTGGACACCTGCCCCCAATAGCTTTAGCCCAATCATGTGTGCTCTGCAGTCACTGTGACCTCCTTCAACCTCTCCTTGCTTATGTATAGACAGACACAGTCACAGACCCTAGTGGCTGCAAAGATAATGTGTGGGGAAGACTTTGTGAACTGGTAAGTACTACACAAATGTTAATATCAAGGCTGACTTGGTGAGCCATGATGTCCATTCCTTGGAGCTCTTCTGACTCCTCCCTTGGTCCACCCTGCGGGAGGTCAGTGGAGGGTGTCTACCTCAGGCTGGCTTCAGGGAAAGCATCGGAAGTGGCCTTTCTTTTCCACAATTTAGTGGAATATGTGGGCCCAAAGTTCCTCTTCCCCGTCAGCCAATTTGAATCAGAATTCCTGAACTTCTCTTGACAAAATGCCACCTGCTGTCTGTCAGGCAGTAGTAGCATCTCTTATTAGCATTGTTAGATCTGGCCATAATGCTTTTCTATGGAGTCCTTACCATCTGATGTGACAGTGAAATTCTTTAGGCCTGTTCTCTGGTTTACTTCAGGAAGATTATCCAAATCTTAGAGTAACAGTAACAGCAATAAACCAACAAGGATATATATCTGAAATCTTGAAAAGGTCTTTGAAATAGCACTAGATGTAACTAACAAGCAAAATTATCTATGAGGCCAATTTACTATATGTGGAAGAATCATCTTCCTATAGCGACTGAAATGTTCTGCTAGGGCTCTTCACACATAAAGCCACTTTGGTCCTACAAGCCCAATGCCTATGTTCTGTAGGGTTGCTGAGTCCAGAAGCATTTTTAACTTGCAATCTGGGGTGCTGCAATTCAGGGCAACCACAGACTAATGAGATAGCCCACATGTCCTTTGCTTTCTTCAAATACCAGTGCAGATGTGATATGGAAACCTGAGGGTGATGGCTTACATGGAGACTTGGCAATCTAATGCCTGGTGACAATGTAAGAAACCTTGTGAGACTGAAGTCCCAACAGATTCCACTTTTAAATTTTGCCAAACACGCAGGAATCAGGGTTCAGATCTTCCCTACGGTTTTAGAAAGATTTCTTAATTTGCGGAGGTGCAATGTTAAGGTAATACTATAACCCAGTTCTTTGATTTCTTTCTGTTTTTTTCTTGCCTTCATCATATGTGTCTTTGTTGTGATAACATATAAAATAAAAAGCATAACAAAGATTTTAAAGCTAAAAAATTGACATACAAATATAAAATGACCGAATATCAATGATTTTATTCAACTCAAATAATAAAGGAAATCAGTAAGCTATTAAGACTGATTTAGAGGAACAGGGATAAATATAACCACTCAAAAAATTCTGAAATAAATTTGTGAACAGATATAAACATGTTTGACATCCTAAAGGGCAATGACATCCAAGGCTGTCTTTTCTGTCAGCGAGAAATCAAGTGCATCCAATTGCATTAGTTGTATCTTATCCCTTTGCATTGCTGCACATGGGAATTCTTTGAGTGACTCTCAAAAAAGAATCTTTGCAATGATATCAGTTTTCTAATAAGTTAACCTTACTTCTACAAAGCTCAAAAATTGCCTAGTCAATGAAAAATTGTTCAAAGGTGCACACCCCTGCTAGAAGAATAGAATCCCAGGAAGATGTACTAGATTATGCCCAGCACTCCATTGAAAGGATACCTATTATCTTTTTAACTGATTTCCAGATTTTGCATAATTTTGCTTAGCAATTATTTGATAGAATGGTATTTTTCCAAACACAATTTTAATTTAGAACATTTACAATGCATGTATCATGCTTTTGTTTGGTGTAGTGTTTTATTTTGTTTTGTTTTATCTTCGAAAGGAATAAATCCTTTTATCTATGAAAGAGAGATTATCTTACATGTTGACACAGAATTGCTTATGTTACAAGTCTTTAATTTTGGCATCTCTGACTTCTTATTGGCTTTGATCTCATCAGATACAAGCTAGGCCATTTGTTGACTTATTTGCCCTTGTTCGCGTCATCGCCTTGACAGACGGCGAGCAATGTGGTGGTCAACAAATATTTACAGGGCCAGCTCCCCCTGGGGTCGGCCAGGCAGGCTCTCTTCCTCATTCTGTCTCTATTGCTTTTTCATGGGCCTCAGCTGGGCAGTGACTCATAGAGGCAGCTGGGGAGAAAAGCCTGCCAGGTGGTGGGAAAGAGACCAGAGTCCCTTGTTGGCACACAAGCAGCCCATTAGCTCTCTGAGCCATCAAGGTGAGGAGGGCGGACAGCTTTTCCTTTCTTTCCCACATCCTTGCCCTTCAGGCTGTCCCCACCCTGCCACCGCTTGTTTTCCCTTCCAGGCTGTATGTGATGCCAATTTTCTTTGGTTTACAACTGGATTTTTTTAAGAAGTGGGACTGAGGCAGAGGCGACATGGTGTATTTGCCTTGAAAGTTAGATTCTGGCTTTCTGCAACTTGGAAGCAAAGTCTGAGGCACAAGAAGAGATCATACAAAAAATAATACTAGCAATGTTTTTTAATGACTCTCATTACTTTCCAGACATTGAGGTGGGTGCTTTATATGTAAATTTTAAAAGAATTTAATGTAGCAGAATATGCAAATATAACTACATTATTTACTGATGCTGCCTGGAAGAAGTGAGCTCTTTGTTCCTGGAGAAAAGGAAGCTGCTACTGCTTTTCTAAGGGCTGAGCCCCTTTTCCCTTAAGAAAGACAAACCAGCTCTTTGGTGGTGATGGGCTTTTGGGTTCATAAGTCATCTACTGGCTCTCCCTAGGAGCTGTCTAATATCTGTCATTTAAAAAAATGTTTTCTTACTCCTTAACCTTGTAATCCAGAAACCCAATCAAGGGAATCTGGGAAGAGGCCTCAGTTTCTCTACAGAAATAACCTCCAAAGATGCTGTTCCCCTCATGAAACCAAGGGGGAGAAAAACATGTTTTTGTTTGTTTGTTTGTTTGTTTGTTTTCCTTCTAAGTGTCGAAAAAGAAGGGTTCAAGGCTGAAAAGAGTGGAATTCCCCAGGAGTCAGGACAAGGAAAAAGGGGGTGATGGGTGGATCCAAGAGTGGTAAAACTTGAGCCACATGTTTCCAGCACTCTGAAGGGTGCTGGTGCTTGGTAGGAAACAGCTCAGAGCTGCATGTGGGCACTGGCTACCAAAAGCAATGAGTCCCCAAGGTGAACTGGGCATGGAGGGATTGCAGCCACCAGTGGGGCCACCTGCCTTCAATAAGGCTGTGTGAGTGTGGCAAGAATGCACGTTTGGGAGGTGATCTCAGTAGACTGACAATCTGAGGCCTTGCCTCAAAGGTCTTTGATTGGTTTCCTGGATTACCAGGCTAAGCAGTAGGGAACTGTATAGAAAAATGACAGCTATTGGACTGCTCATGACATTGGTTAGTGGAGACCTGTGCGTGGACTTGCCATACTTAAAAAAAAATAATTGGAAAAAATCTATGATAGTCCAAAACAGGAAGAACTAAACTCTACACTTTGGAATCATTGCATAGATGGTAAAACTAAAGAAACGCAGAAGAATAATTATCAGAAAGTTTAAGTGGGAGGAAGGGTAATATAATGAGGATTAGCCACCTAAGTAGGGCCTCAAGACAAAATACAGGGCCCACAGTTGAATTTGAATTACAGGTAAATAATAAATGATATTTTAGTAAGTGATTCTGCAAATATTACATGGAAAAAACTTATACTAAAAAAAATCATTTGTTGTTTATTTGAAATTCAATTTCTACATTTTTAATTTGTGAATCTGGCAACCCTGCTTTTAAGGCGCTGGCCCTGATGTATTTATTGACCACGGCCGTGCTATTACTTGACTGAGAGCATCCACTTTATTTTTAAAAATGTACATACATATTTTATGAGCTTTTTTGTGTATATACTATCTTTCATAAATTTTTGTTGAAATGTTCTCACTTCTCAAATACAAAGGAACAATTTGTACTAATTACAAAAACATTATCTTATTTATCCCATCTCTTTCCCCACCCAAATGCTGAATGAAATCCAGTCATATTTCGTTACAGATGAGGCAACTGAGTCTTAAAAAATAACATGTCCATAGCCACAGAGCTGGTAAATAGCAGAATCAGGTTTCAACCTGAGTCTATCAGACCCCAAAGTCTGTACTCCTAACCACTGTAAAATGCCTGTGTTATGCAACAGAAAACAATATAGACCAAAATTTCTGGAGGCCCTTGGGAAACTTGCAACTCTGCTTGTCCTTGGAGCAAGAAATGTTCAAATCTCTCTGACAACGGGGTCAAGAGTAAAAAAAAATTATAAAAGAATAGAGGGAATCGACAGACACCTACACTGAGATATCACGTATGTTGGAATTATCTGGCAAGGATTTTAAAGCAGCCATTGTAAAAATGCTTTCAGAAGCAATTATGAATGTGCTTGGAACAAATGAAAAAATAGAAATTCTCAGAAAAAAGAAGCTGTAAGGAAGAACCAAGGGAAAATTTTTGAAGTGAAAATACAATAGCAAAATTTTCAAAAACATGATGAATGAACTCAATAGCAGAGTGGAGAGGCCAGAGGCAAGAATTCATGAACTTAAAGATGTAGCAATAGAAATGACCCAATCTGAGCAATAGAGAAAAAAAAAAGACTAAAAAGAGATATGAACAGACTCTTTCAGGAGCCTTTGCAAAAATAACAAAGACCTAATATTTGTGTCATTAGAGTTTCAGAAAGAGAAGAGAAAGAAGATGGAGCTTGAAAAGCCCTCAAAGAAATGAAGGCTGAAAGCTTTCCATGTTTGGCAAAAACTGGAAAACCTGAAGTTTCAAGAACCTGGGAGAATCCCAAAAAGGGTAAACCCAAAGAAATCCACACCAAGACATCTTATAATCAAACTTCAGAAAACTAAAGACAAAAACAAAACCTCTTAAAAGCAGCAAGAGAGGAATGCTACTTTACCTATGGAAGAAATGACAGTGGATGCCTCATCAGAAACCACAAGGGCTGGAGAGTGGCACAGTATTTTTTAAGAGCTGAAAGCAAATAACTGTCAGCTTTGAATTCTATTTCCTATGAAATTATTCTTCAGGAGTTACAATCAAGACATTCTCAGAGGAAGGAAAGCTAAGAGTTTGTCACTAACAGACCTACCCTGAAAGCATGGCCAAAGGAGGTTCTTGAAACAGAAGGAAAATGATAAAAGAAGGAAACTTGGGGCATCTAAAAGCAAGAAAGAACAATGGAGGGGTAAAGATATGAGTAAATACAATAGACTCTCCCTTCTGTTCTTAAGTTTTCTAAATTAGGTTTAACAGTTAAGGCAAAACATGATATAATCTAATATGAATGTGTACATAGAGGAATATTTTAGACAATTGTGTTGTAAATAACCAGGGCAGGAAAAGGGAAGGGACTAAAAGGAAATGAGATTTCTACCCTTTACTCAAACTAGTAAATAGTGACACTAGTAGATTTTTGTGGTGATCTCTGTCTTGATTGTGATAGTGGTTAAAAGAATCCGTCTACACATGCGATAAAATGAGATAGAACTACACACACATTATGCCAGTGCCAATTTCCTGGTTTTAATATTGTCTGACAGTTATGCAAGTGTAATATTGAGAAAATTGAGCGGAGGGTAAATGGGAGCTCTCTGCTCTGGGTACGTGGGAACTCTTCATCCTGTCTTTGCAATTTCCTGTAAATCTGCAGTTGTCAAGATAAGAGGAGAGAAAGTGAAAGAGAGCGAGAAAGTGAGTGAGAGAGAGAGAGCAAGAGGGAGAACACAGAGTGCTACAATTCTCATGTGTTTCCTGGTATACTTGTTTGACTTTATGGTATCTGGAATAAGTCCTAGAGGCTTTAAAATGTCTAAGTTCTGGCTAGATCGAGACTACACTAATGGAATTGAGGCGTCTGCGGGTCAGCCTGAAACAAGATGATCTTGTGCCTGAAACACATCTTGGTTTTCTATGTCCTTTCAAGGGAATCAATATATTGATTTTCATTTACTCGTCCTATGTGGCCAGGACATGGTTTATTCAGAGATGTCCCCTCTCCCTATGCATCAAAAGACCTAGAGCGGGCTCACTGAGAGGTCTAAAAACACAGTTTTCCTAGAGAGGAATAGCCCACAAAACAGAAAGTCTCCTTTTTGGAATTTCCTCCTCTTCTGGTTTGGCCTTCTGTGCTCGTGGTTCAGTCTTTCTGAGTAATGTGCATATCATGTATACCCAGACCCTTAGCTCTACCTCCAAACTATATTTTTATTTTCCACTCCTTTCTTTATCCATCACCTTCCTTGTGTGTCACTTTCACTGCCCATGTGGATTACTTCAATATTCTCTTCTTGGTCTTCATTTTTCTGTCTTTTACCCTTAAAATTCATGCTCCATAGAGCAACCCATGTGATATTCTAATAATGTACATCCAATTGCCTACTTGGCACCTTTCCTAGCTCCCCTTGCACTTGGAGTGAAATGCAGACTTGGTACCATGGCCTGCAGGATTCTGTATGTCTTGGCTCCTGCCCATTTCCCTGGCCTCACTTTTTCTCAGGTACACTGGCTGCTTTTCTATTCCCTCACCACCTAAGCTGTCCCATGCATCAAGGCCTTGCCCCTCTCCTTGGAAGGGACCTCTTGCTGCTCTCTGTGCCGCTGGTTCTCTTTCTTATCCATTGTGTTGCAGTTGAAATGCCCCACGTCCAGGTGGCTTTCCTTGACCCCTGTCTAAAGCAGCTCCCACCTCATTGACTCCTAGTTATATCAGCCTATTTATTTTCTCCATCACATTTGTTATATTTTCTAATTATTCTATTTGTTTTCTTATATATTTTCTGTCATTCCCCTAGAACATAAGCTCCATGAGGGCAGGGATTTTGGCTTCCTATTGACTGTAGTGGCCTGATCTCAATAGATACTTGCTGAACAAGTGAAGGAATAGATGAATGACAGGTCAATTATAGACTATTAGAATTGTCAGGAATGTTTTTGCCCCAAGACAAGTCCCCTGGGAACATTTGGAGGGTCTTGAGGAGAGAAGTAATGAGAGTAACCTGATATGGTCACACAGTACCTTACAGTGTGAAGAGCATTTTGAACTGTGGCACCTACAGCTGCATGAAGTGAACAGGATATCATTATTCTCATTCAACAAATAAAAAGAAGTGAGGTTCCTTAGGGTCACACAGATAAGAGCAGGCAGGATCCTGGAATCCAAATAAGACACTTCAGCTTCTCAGCACACAGGCATCTGGTGGAGTGCTTTGGAACAAGATGCCCCTGTCACCCCCAGCAGCTGTGCAGCCTTCACTGTTTACCCAGCAGCAGGGGCTTCTGGTGGTCTGCATCAGGTCCTGTCACCTGAATATATAGCAAAGCTAAGAAGAATTCCCCAAAGAGGGCAAAGACTTCAAGAAGCAATGGAGGCATGCCAACGTGATGCACAGGGGAGAGAGACAGAAGCAGGAAGGGAGATGGAAAATACATCATTGGGAACATTTTTTAAATGAACTGGTGTCTCGGAGGCTTTAGTTGATCAAACCTTAAGCACCTGTTGTTGCATTCCAGAGAAGGATCAGAGCAGGACCTGGTCTCTGTTTTCCAAGAGCCTCATGTTGCCTCTGCAGTCCCAGAGCCGAGAACAGAGGGGAGACATCTACTCTGAAATATGACAGTGCCGCTGCTAGATTGTAGTCTTGCATAATGTCCTCTGTTTTTTAAAAAACATTGAGATAATGATGAAAGAATCTCAAAAGTGACTCTTTGTTGTTCTGCTTCTCTTGTTTCAAAAGATCATAGTATTTAAGTGACTAAGAATCTCCGTTTCCAAAGATACTCCACTGGGGCAAGAATGTTACCACAGAAATTCAACTTGCATATACGTACCTTTAATCATGTGACAAATCACTTTATTAACCACCAGGGAGTCTAGTCTCATTACTTAATTAAAGCATCTCTTTCTTTTCTTCTTATTAAAACCACATGGGTTTTAACTTCTGTGTGGTTTCAGATTCTTTCCCTGCTCTTTGGATGTCTGTGTAATAATGGCTGCATGAAAGAATTTCTGTTATTTTGTGTTGATGTCTAAAGGGTTAGCAACATTAAATAAAGGGGAGGGGGCAGAGATAGTCTGGATAGGCTCACATTGGCCAGTGACATAACAGCCACTTGGGTGGTATGAAGGTCTGAATTGTGTACTGTCGCTTACTGCTTTCTCTCGCCAAAACATCTGGAATACAAAATCCTGTCATTAGACAGCCCACATGTTAGAAAAACAAAGGGACAGAAAAAAGGAAACCCAGTTTCCCCAGAATGGCTGGAGAGAGCCTCATTATTCCTGGTAGGAAATTAGACATTTAAGGTTATACATCAAAGCAACTATTTTTATTACAAGAGGCTCAACATTTTGATTTATTGGGCAGCAGAACAAGACTGTGACACATATTTCCACCTCAAAGAAAAGACAGATCAGGCCTCTAAAATGTCATATATTAAGCAGTTTAAAAATAAAGTCCGTTGCAACAATAGTTGTAATGATGAAAATTGTATGCTTCTATTCACAGCCCCAAATAAATGGCTTGCTTTAGTTCACATGCCTACAAGAAGAAGTGATTTAATCTTGTGGGAGTTTTATTCTAATCAAAGAAAAGTCCTAAAACTTTGTAAAATGTTAACAGTGAAAATTGTTAAGTCTGTGCCACCTTCCTACAATGGTCAGCACTGAGCAAGGCCTGTGTACAATCCTGTATTTCGACTTGAGCTGCACCGTTCAATCAAGAGGGACGGGAAGAATAGACGTTAAGAATAGGATGGCTTCAGAGAAGTCCACCAAAATAATTAAAGAATAAAACATTGGCTTTTGAGACAAGCTAAGGAATTTAGAATACTCAGCCTTGGTTAAAAAAAATCATAGAAGTTAGATTAGTATAACCATTTTGGGTAGAAGCAGTATGTTGCATTAAATGGTGACCACCTCGACCCATCTGCATCTGGATGTGACCTTTTTTCTATAACATGGACAGTTCCAATCAGATTAAATCAGAGGAGTGCTTCAGTGAGAGTTGAAGAGGGAGAACACAGAGTGTTACTATTCTCCTTTTTCCTGATATACTTGTTTGATTTTATGGTATCTAGAAAAAGTCCATGTACATGATTAAATCTGGAAAATGAGTTACTCAGGCAGACTGTAAAGTTGTTGTCTATGTAGATCTCTGGAAAAAAAAGGCATATCTTTCCAAGGAAAATGTGGGAATTTAGTGGCAAGAGCAGAGGCTGTGATGTGAGGCTCATGGCTTGGTTCCTAGTCCCAGCTCTGCTACTAACAAACTTTGTGACTTCGGCTAAGTAACTTAGCTTCTCTGGGCTGTGGGTTCTCATCCAAAAAATGAGATCAGACTAGGTGGGTGATCTAGAAGACCTCACTGAAGCAGATTGATTATAGGAGGAAGGCAGAATGGTCATAGGAGAGCAATGGGATTCTTTTTCATCTTATTCTTAGGGACTCTACTACTTGGGAGGGAAGTTCGTCAGACAAATTCGAGTATCTTGTAGGGACATGCGTGTGTGAGTGTGTGGTTATGCTGGAGAGAGACAGAAGGGACTCTGTGAACCAGAAGTATGTTCGTAAAGCTATAGGTGTAATTGGAAATCTAAATGCCACGCAAAGGAATTCTAAAGGTGAATGCTTGTAAATTGAATAATTACTGCCACTTGCATCTGTTTTGTAAGCACACATTTTCATTAGCTGGGAGCTTGCTGCAATTCTGAATGCCATGTTGTGCTCCATAATTGTGTGTATGAAATATCTTTCAGGGCAATCTAACATAACCTAACACTGAGTGCCAAGAACAGGGATAATGGAGTTTCAGCAAAATGAGCCTGAAATACTGCAGAATCCCAATGTACTTTTTGAATCGTCCAAAGATAAATCAATCTTGCCCAGTATACTTTTATTTTTAAATTTAAAAGTACTTTACTGAATACTAACTGTGAACGATTAGGAATTCCTCAATAAATTTTTATTTATCAATTGGATAGTATATGAGATAAATTACCTAGAACATTGAATGTATTAGAACAACCCTAGTCTCTCAAGCATGGTGCTAAGGGCCCACCCTCCTTTGTGACTGTGGGACTCACAGAGATAGCAAGTGGGAAAGCACGCTGGAAACCACTGGGCTGATGGCCACACAGACAACTCGTTTGAAAACATTGCCCTGTGAGAACTTTATAAATCAAAGTGGGTCTCCAAAATTAGCCAACCACACCGAGGTCACTGTGAGTCTGCCAGAGATGGCCCCGGTAAGTGGGATAGGAAGAGGAATGCGGCCGGTGTGAACATATTCTCTAACTCGTCTACTGACAATTACTGGGCTCCCAACCCTGGACTTCAAAACATTTGGAAAATGTTCATAAACATGTTCGGAATCCCATGGTGTAAGTAAAACATTTTTATAAGATTATAAAATAAAGAAAACTGGCATGGGTTTTGTTTGAACAAGTGTGCTGGAGATTTCTTTTCCTAAGGTGAGGGACTCGTACACAAGTCTTAGTAATTGCTCTGAGGGAATTTGCCTCTTAATTTTTGAAAACACAATCAAATGCATGCAGATCTTTAAACCTTGTAGATGACAGCCCCTAAACCTCAGAAATATGTGGGGAGAATTTGAATGAAAGATAACTCTACCCAGGCTATAGTCTGAGGAACAGGATTTAAAAGGAGACAATGGAATTCTTACTTTGATCCTCACCTATGTGGAAACATGAGGATTTTGGAGAGTTCCTTCACATGAAGAACCCCCACAGACTTCTCTGGGAGGTAAGTAGGACTCACCACTAGCAAACTAGCTATTTCCCGAAGAATGAAGCATAAAATGTCATTGGCTAATTTATATTAATTGCCACTGCTAACAGTTAAAAGCCTAAAGGGAAAGAAAGGGTGGGTAATACACTACCTTCCTGTGGCCAGATACTGTGGAAGTTGTATGTTAATTTCCCCCTCTTCTGTTGTTGAGGAATTTCCTAGAGCCACTGGAAACCCCCTCTCTGGTGGGATTTGAGGATGGGTTGGGGAAGACAGAAGGGAATTCTTTTTTTTTTTTTTTTTTTTTTTGAGACGGAGTTTCGCTCGTTACCCAGGCTGGAGTGCAATGGCGCGATCTCGGCTCACCGCAACCTCCCCCTCCTGGGTTCAGGCAATTCTCCTGCCTCAGCCTCCTGAGTAGCTGGGATTACAGGCACGCGCCACCATGCCCAGCTAATTTTTTGTAGTTTAGTAGAGACGGGGTTTCACCATGTTGACCAGGATGGTCTCAATCTCTTGACCTCGTGATCCACCTACCTCGGCCTCCCAAAGTGCTGGGATTACAGGCTTGAGCCACCGCGCCCGGGCTCAGAAGGGAATTCTTACTTGAGGGAGTTGTGGCTAGAAGACCCTCATTTTCCTTCTCTGGCCTTTGCTTACCAGTTTCAAAGGCATGCTTTTTTAGATAGGGCATCATCTGGGGCAAATAGTTTTGAAAATGGAAGTTGAAGCTCCTCTCAGGGGAATGAGAGGATTGGTGTTTTTTCTTCCAGGAAAAGAGAACAATAAGAGAAGATTTATTTACGCGGTAAGCAGTGACTCTTTGAGTAGAGACAGTCATGGAGCTGGTCTCCATGTTCCCAGTTAATGACCAAGCAAGGGGAGGAGCAACAAGATCAAAGTCCCTTTAGGGCAAAATTGCTAACATTCCTGAAATAGCCCCAGATTCCTCACATCCCAATAAGCAAGAATCAAGTTCACTCATTTGTGAAGAGGACCCAGTGCAGCCCTCGGTTCTTTTGTTACCTTGACTTTCAGCTCATTGTCCTGGCTGACCTCCTCTTAAACCAAAGAGTAATGACTGCTGATTTGACCATTGCTCTTTGTGCATAAAGATGTCAGAGGTCAAGATCTGTACCTACACAGAATCTAACCCTCAAGAAGAAAACTAGAAGAAGACTCCATTCGTGCAGTTAAATATTTAGACATGTAAAGACAGGCTACATGTAAAAGTAACCTGAAGGAAAAAGCTAAAGGAAACAACACTCATAATTGCTCCCTCAAGATTTTGAGGAGTTCCAGAGGTAGCAACACACACATAAAATCTAAAAACCTAGAATCTTCTCAGGTCCTGGTGGCTGGACATATATATAGTAATGGCAAAGACCACAGTTACTTTTGCACCAGCCTAATACGTACCAGTTTGGGTCTGAAGTCCCTCTTCTATTCTGTCAAAAATCATAACACCCTTTTAAGAGTCCAATATTGATAAAAGAGTCCTCATTATGTGTTCTAAGTTTCCAGTAAAGGAGAGAAAGAACCAAAATATTCAGTCACTCAAAATATTAAAAATGAAATTCTTTATAGAGAAACGTTAGCTTTCAAAAAATGGCGAACCAAGTATTAGGAGGATATCGTGCTCATAGTGGAAAAGGAATTGTTATGTCTTTGTATAGATATACATGTTCACTTCCCTTTGGTGAATACCTAGAAATAGGATTTCCGAGTTACATATACATGTATATTTAACATTATAATAAACTGTCAAATTGTTTTCCAAAGTAGTACTATCATTTTGCATTCCTAACAGCGACATATGACAATTCCAGTTGCCCTCCATGCTCCACAATGTTTGGTCTTGTTAGTCTTTAATGTCAGCTGTTCTAGCGGATGTGCAGTAGCAGCTTACCATAGTTTCAATTTGCAATATTTGAATGACTAATGATATTGAACATCTTTGTATGCACTCTTTTTAAAAAATATTTTATTGTGTTTTAAGTTTTGGGGTACATGTGAAGAACATGCAGGATTGTTGCATAGGTACGTACATGGCAATGTGGTTTGCTGTCTTCCTCTCCATCACCTATATCTGGCATTTCTCCCCATGTTATCCTTCCCCAACTCCCCACCCCCCACTGTTCCTCCCCAACAGTCCCCCCACAGACCTCAGTGTGTGATGCTCCCCTCCCTGTGTCCATGTGTTCTCATTGTTCAACACCCACCTATGAGTGAAAACGTGCGGTGTTTGATTTTCTGTTCTTGTGTTAGTTTGCTGAGAATGATGGCTTCCAGGTTCATCCATGTCCCTACAAAGGACACGAACTCATCATTTTTTATGGCTGCATAGTATTCCATGGTGTTTGTGTGCCACATTTTCCCTGTCCAGTCTATCATCGATGGGCATTTGGGTTGGTTCCAAGTCTTTGCTATTGTAAACAGTGCTGCAATGAGCATTCGTGTGCATGTGCACTCTTTTGCTGTTCCTAGGTCTTATTTGGGATTACTGTCCAATTTACTAATTTTATTTCCCATTTATTTTATTGTATTGTCTGTTGTCTTATTATTTAGTTCTAAGAGTTTTTTGTCAGATATACGGTTTGCAAATATTTTCTAACAGTTTATAGCTTGCCTTTTCATTTTCTCTAGTGTCTTAAAGTTTTAAATTTTGATGAAGTTCAATTATTGACTAGTTCTTTCATGGTTTCTGCATTTTAATGTCTTATTTAAGAATTCTTCCCCTAACCCAAGGCTGCAAACACATTCTCTTATGTTTTCTTCTTATAATTCATTTCAACTTAATTTTTGTATATGATAAGGTAAGAATGGAGGGTTTTTATGTTTCCCTTGTGTAAGTCTATTCAATCTTTTCAGCAACGTTTGTTGCAAAGACTATGCTTTGTTCATTGAGTTACTTTGGCACTTTTGTCAAATTCAATCCAAGTCCTAGCAGGTTCTTTTTCTATTTTAGAAATTGACTAGCTTATTAAAAAATTTATATGGAAATGCAAGGGACCTAGAATAGTCTAAACAATTGCGGGGGGAGAAAGCAATAATTTTTAAGGTTTTATTTTACCTGATTTTTAGACTTACTTACCTGTAATAAACTAAACAATGAGGTATTGACATAAATCTAAACATATAAAAAATAGAACACAAAGGAATCCAGAATACACACACACACACACACACACACACACACACACACACACATTCTTGATTAATTGGTGTCTGTTTATTTTGTAAATATTTAGAGCAATTTTCATTTCTTATTTTTTGCAGATACAAGTGAAATCACAATGACATCAATAATCCTGAATTTCTTCTTCACACTCACTCATGAAAAGTCTCCAATTTTCCCACCTTGCTCAACCACTTTAAACACCTTCCTTCAAGATATTTCCTACTGCTTCTAAAGCGAATCTCCCATTGGCTTGGGAGCAGCATGTGAGTCACACTCCTTCCCTCAGTTCCAGCCATGGTCTCCTTGTTTCCAACTACGCCTTGGCCGGCTTCCCTACCATTGACTCCACAGTGATGCAGGAGAATGTGGGAGAATGCCCATGTTCATGGGCAGTGCCACCTTCCTGTCTTCAATGTCGCTGGAAGTTTGGAGGTGTCAGGGGGAGCTAAGTTCCACATAGCAGTGGGAAAACTGTCTTTTGTCTCCAGTCAGAGTCTCCAGCCCTAAAAGTAGTACTGTTTTTGTCCAGAATCTCACAAAGTTTCTAAAAATTCAACTTCTCTAATTGCTATTCTAACCTCACCTTTTAGTAAACTCAGGACTAGCATAAGAGGTGGGATGGCGAATACATAATAGCCTCTCCTTCATACAAACTGTCTTTTTATACTTTCTCAGGGATGCTGGCATTAGGCATTAAAAAATCCAAATAAATGTACAACCACCTCCAACTTTCACCCTCCTCTTTTAACCCCTGACACAAAACAGTCCTTCCATGCTTACCAACTCAAGGCAAACAAATGCTAGAAATGATAGTTATCATTATTAACATCATTGAGTATTTCTAAACAATACTTATTCCAGCCTACCAGTTATGAATGTTGACTGGCAATTTGGGGGCTTAAATGGAACTCTCAGCTTATCCTTAACAGTCATGAAAACTGAGACGGAAAGTGATTTTTTTCTGTGGTCACATAACAAGGATGTGGTTGCTGGATTCAGATACTGTGCCCCTGAGGTCATCACTATACAAGCTCAAATAATTTGTTGATTTGGTGTTCTCCCATTTAGTCGAAGGAGAGATCACTTCAGGAAGGCAAACTTCAGTCTGTCCTGGTATTTAAATAAAGCAAATAATTGGCTCAATCAGAGTGGTCACATCAGCGGCCCTTAGTAGATCCTGCATTGGAAGAGAAATATCCCAATGTCTCTAGAGAGTATTTCATAATAGCAATTTTGTGCCTTTGAGGTAAGATTTTAGAAACAGACTCTGTCATGAAACACTGGGGAAACTTCTCAAAAGGTATTTCTGGGAAGTCACTGGGTAGGTTAATGAAAATACATCTATTTAGTTTTGTCAGAAGGATCCTGGTGTATGCAGTAGGGGATATGCAATCCATCAAATCAAAACATAATCAAAGGCACCATGTGAAGAAATATAATTATAACTTATACTTACTCTTGGAGCCCAGACCTTACCCTTCCAACCTCCCACTTCAAATTCAAAAGAAAATGCAAGCAAATCTGCTGTATTTCAGACAAAGCAGTGTTGGATTTATGAGTGAGAAAGTTGACGGGCGGGTGGGTCTATGGGGAAGACTTAATTGTAGGACTGAAGGACTCCACTGAGTAAACTACTCTCTACATTATAGAATCCAGACCTGGGCCCTGTTAGCATAAAGGCCTGACTGATTTCCAGAAACACAATCATCCATCAGGGGAGAAAAGGTTGTTCCATTTATGAGGGCTGCACTCCTTGTTGATGACAATTCAATAACATTCCCACATATTTGGAGATAAATGACACTTTTACCCTCTCTTCTCTAATAAACACCGTACTCCTAAAAGAGCAAAGCTCCAAGGACTGAATCTCAGGAGTGTATGTTTAGCCTGGATTATTATTTCTGTATTTTGGGAAAGACGCTGAGGCTGTGATAGGCATGATTTTTCACAGCCGAAGAGCCAGGCACAAAACAACGAAGCTCTCAGAAGCAAGCTGAGGGGACGAGGGAGAGGAGCTGTGAGCAGTGAGAGAGATCTCACCCACACCATACACAGCAGGGTCCTTGGAGGAAGACTCACTGGGCTCCACACGGAGCTGTCACCAAAGCTGCCACCATTATGCTATCTGGACCCTGCTTAACTCATATACAATCCCAGTAGGTCCCAGCCTTCCACCTGAGGAAGGACAAGATAATTCTGACATCCAAAGACCCATATCCTATGCCATGGAAAGGTGAAGGGGCCATCAGAATGTCCACCCAGGGCCTGGGGTAGAGAACACGTCTCAGGTAGAGGATTGTGTCCTGTGAACAGTGAGAGCTAGGAATCACGGAATCTAGGGTTGAAAAAGCCAGAGAGGGGCCCTGAACACACTAGCTGCAACTCTACTTCCATGTCTAGCGCGTACAGGCACACAGTCAGACCTTCAGCCAAGCAGTCAGTGCAGTCAGGCCTGTGGTCAGACAGGAGAGGTCAAGTCAGCCTCTGGGTAGTTCTGTTACCTCCACAAATGGAGAAGGCAAAGCTAAAGGCCCCTACGGGCCCTAGACTTCTTCTTGCTTGTCTCTTTCTAAGACTGATTTTTCCAGCTTGTACTGACTATACCCTTTTGACTCTCTTTCCCATCAGTAATTTTTATTTGACTGGCCTAGCAGAGATTTCCACAATGATTTTTCCAGAAATGACCAAGATGACATTAGAGAGTCTGATCACTAGGAAAATTTTAAAAGAAACTTTCCTAAGTCAATCTCCACTCCCTATTCATCCTCCAACCCCCGCCCCCTCCACACACTCCTCTCAAAAAGCCATACACAGTGTTTGCCAATTAATAAGAACAGAGAAAACGTTCCTTTTTAAACTTTTTATTGAAAAATTTTGTCTTTTTTTTTTTTTTAAGTAAAAATAGGGACAGGGTCTCAGTATGTTGCCCAGCTGGTCTCAAAGTCCTGCCTTCAAGCAATCCTCCTGCCTCGGCCTCCCAATGTGCTGGGATTATACATGTGAGCCTCTGTACCTGGCTGGAAAAACCCTGTTGACATCAACCCTATTTGTCACCTATAGTCCTTACACCCACGCTCTTCTCTTTTGCCAAGTGTTGATTCCATAAATTTTGAACATGGCACCAGGATACCATCTCAGAGTTTTAAGGAGCCAGATTGTTTGAATCAGAGCTATGAACAAAAGAAAGAAGAATCAAATGAGATGCAGAGGAAATCCCTGACCCATGCAGTCAGAGTGGGCTAGGCTGCAATTTTCTCCTCAAAAATGTATAACACTAATTGCCTTCACCCAAAGTAATTTTCTAAGCAGCAAATTAAGAAGCTTAAGAAGAAATAACCCACAGTCACTGTGGATTAGAAAATGAGCAACTTTGTTGTGTGAGATTCTGATGGTTATGATACAGAGCTAAATGCGAGAGCCAGAGTCTGAGCTGCTGCTTTCTCAATGATGAGCTGCCCCTCCTCCTCCTGAATGGAAAAGGAGCAATCTGGGGGTTTTATGTCAGCCTTACTAAAGAGGAGATTTCTGTAAGTTAGAGGATTTTCCAGGCAGCCCAATCAATGCCACTTGAAAAGCTCCAGGGGCTGATCCTAAAGACATTTTCATTCAGCAGATTTAGGTCAACTCCATTTAAATGAAAAGTTTGGGATTTTGCCCATTGATCCTAAAGGAGTTGATCAAGTTCTCAGAAAAGCATTCTTCCTAACCCTGATGCAGTGTTGCAGGTATAGAGACAGAGAACTCCTGCAAGGACAATCACACCGGGCAAATTCCTCTGTGCCTTTGAGGCCTTCCTTTCCTGGGGCTTCCCTAGTCTCTAGTTTCCTTAAATGTCATCACAGGAATAACAAAGGCTACACATTTACGGAGGACTTATTTTGTGATAGGCTCTGTTTGGGCCTCACATTTGCTTTTTAAACCTTTACAGCTACTCCATGTAGTAAATACTATGGTTATACCCATTTTACAAATGGGAGAGAGAACTAAGGATAGAGAGGTTAAGTAATTCCCCCTCCCAGGGGTTCGTAGCTGCTAAGAGAGACAGAATAATTTCACTACAGCCTGAGCTCTGGACCACAATGTATGCTTCTATACTTTAATCTTTGACCTTCCAGCCTTCTTTTCCACTCCTATGAAACCAAGTTGCTCTGTATGTGAACACACACCCATGATGCTAGGACTTCTCCCTTTCCAACCCTTTATTCTTAGTGTTCTGTTTGCTGCCCAGGGTGAGTTGAAACTCAACCATTTAAAGCCATTTAAAGCCTTAAACTTGCTTTCTATCTTTAACATTTTTACTTTATTTCATTATATTATTTAAAATACACATATTTATTTATTTATTTATTTATTTATTTTTCGAGACAGAATCTCACTCTCTCACCCAACCCAGAGTACAGGTACGCAGTCAAGGCTCACTGCAGCCTCAAATCCTGGGCTCAAGTGATCTTCCCACCTCAGCCTCCTGAGTGGCTAGGAATATAGGCACACACCACCACACCCAGCTAATGTTTTCTATTAATTTTTTGTAGAGACAGGGTTTTGCCATGTTGCCCATGCTGTTCTTGAACTCCTGGCCTCAAGCGATCATCCTGCCTCGGCTGCCCAAAGTGCTGTAATTACAGATGTGAGCCACTGTGTCCAGCCCTATTTTGTTATATTTAAAACTAGACTATACAATTAATAAAAGCCAGCACCTGTTATATGCATGCTACGTACTAGGCACTGTTCTAAGCATTTTTGTACGAATTATCTCATAACACCCTCATGAAGTAGATGCTAGACACTGTTATTAATCCCGTTTTGCACAGGAGGAAACAGAGAGATTACAGTTTGTAAAACAGGAAGCAAGGTTTTAGATTCAGGACTTTTGGCTCCAGTGCCCATGCCGTAAATATTGGTCTCTAATGTCTCTTGACCATTTTGTCATCAAACTCTTCACCCTGTCTCTTGTGTTCAAAACTCTGGTGCTAGGCACTGAGTCTTCTTTCTTTCTCTCTCACCAGTAACCAAATCTTTTTCTTACCTCTTCCTAATATCCTCTTGCATATGCCCCATCTCTGTCACCACACTGTCTTGTCACCACCAGGTAGCAGATCCTTGCCAACCCTTATTAGGTCCACCCATGCTTCCCCACTAACTGGTCATCCAACCTCCAATCTCTCCCTCCCCAGTCCATCCTAAATACTGCAGTCAGCCCAGTGTTCCTGAACACTGCTTTGCACACATCTTACCATTACCCGCAAAATGCTAAATGTTTTGTTTACCAAATAAGTTCAGATTATTTAGGTCTCCACCATCGACAAAAACAGGGCAGCAAACTATGGCCCATGAACCAAGCCCAGCCCACTGCCCGTTTGTGTTTACCCACAAGAGAAGAATGTTTCTTACACATTTTTAATGGTTGGAAAAAATCAAAAGAAGAGTAATACTTCGTAACAACATGAAAATGATATAAAATTCAAATTTTAGTGGCCTTAAATCAGGTTTATTGGCATATACCCACTCTCATATTTTGCTTATTGTTTGTGACTGCTTTTGAGCTACAGTGGCAGAGTTGAATGGTTGCAGCAGAGACCATATGGCCTGCAAAGCCTAAAATTACAGTCTTGCCCTTCACAGAGAAAGGGTTGCTGATCTGTGATCTAAACTGTGTATTTCTACCTAGTTTTATCTACCTAAACAGACTGGTGTTCCTACCCTTGCTTGAAGAAAAATCAGGTGTTTTTCTACCTTAAAACTTGTGCTCCTCACATTCTTGGGCTTAGATCCGGGATTGGCCAACCTTTTCTATAAAGGGCCAGATAGAAAATCCAATGGAAACTCTCATGCTCTGCTAATTGGAGGATGAAGTAGTACAAATACTTTGAATACTCCTTAGCAATATTCACTACATCTGAACATAAATATACCTTATAGAACAGGATTACATATCTAGGTATATACCCAACAGAAATTTTTACTTATAAGCACCAAAAGATACGTATACAAATGTTCATTACAGTATTATTCATAATAACCAAAAATTAGAAAAAACCTAAAAGGACATAAACAGAAAAACTATAACTATGCTGTGGTAGATTTATTTAAAGAATATCATAAATGATACAATAAAAAAGAGCAAGCTCTTGTTATACACAACATGTATGAATCTCACAGAACGTTAAACAAAAGAAGCCAAGCACATAAAACACACACTGTATAATTTTAATATAAAGCTCAAAGTCATGGGAAGCAATCTATGTTAGCAGTTAGTCTGTGGTATCACATCTTAGATTCCCCAGGAAGCAGAGATTTATGTGCAGTAAGTTGATTGGGCTGTGAGCTGAGATCAACCCATGAGAGAGAATGAAGGACGCTGGGAAGGTCAGAAGGAAAAGGTGAACTGTGATGAAGTCACAACCAGGGCCTCAGCTAACTTAACGGGGAGCTTTCTAACTATGATGGTGGCCGGACATGATGGTTCACACCTATCATCCCAGTGCTTTGGGAGGCCCAAGTGGGAGGATCACTTGAGCCCAAGGAGACCGAGGCTGCAGTTATCATTCCACTGCACTCCAGCCTGGGCAACAGAGTGAAGTCAGACCTTGGCTTTAAAAAATAAATAAATAAATAATAAACAGCACACACACACACACACACACACACACACACACACAGCCTTTACATCCAGTCATTTACACATCAACCAGTCACTGGATGTAAGACACCTTGAGGAAGGGTGCAGGACCCTGGGTAAGGTTCTCTGTATCCTGGAAGTTTTGGAGTGGGGCTAGTCTATGAGCTGCTAGCGGCCAACACTCCCAGTAGGGGAATAAATGTTTGAGTCTTGGAGGGGACCTGTGGTGCACTCCACAGCATCCACTGTTTGTGGTTACCTCTCAGTAGGAGTAGCTACTGGAAGGAGACACCGAGATAGGGGCTTCTAGGGGTCTGGTGATATCCTGTTTATCCAAATAGTGGTTACAAAGGCATGTTTATTTTGTAAACATTTATGTTCATGATTTTTGCACCTCTTGATATTATATTCTGTGTCATAAAAGAGCTTATTTAAGAATGAAAGGGGCCAGGTACAGTGGCTTATGCCTATAATCAGGTTGGGAGGCCGAGGCTTGCAGATTATTTGAGGTCAGGAGTTCAAGACCAGCCTGACCAACACGATGAAACCTCATCTCTACTAAAAATACAGAAAGATTAGCCAGGCATGGTGGTGCGCACCTATAATCCCAGCTATTTGGGAGGCTGAGGCAGGAGAATTGCTTGAACCCAGGAGGCAGAGGTTGCAGTGAGCTGAGATTGCAGAGCCTGGATGACAGAGCAAAACTCTGTCATCTTCCCCTCTAAAAAAAAAAAGAAAGAAAAAAAGAATGAGAAGCGGGAGTGATCAAGGCTGCTGAGAAGTCAAGCAGAATGAGGACTGTAGAGTGTCCCTGAGATTTCATGGCAAGCTGGTGACTGGTAACCCTAAGGACAGCTGTTTCAGGGTGACAATCAGTTTGCAAGCAGTTGTGGAGTGAGAAGGAAGAAACTGGAGAGAGTGAGGGTGATGACTCTAAAGAGATGCTAGCTTGAGGATAGTGGCAGTCAGAAGGGGCCCGGCGAGGGTTTTGTTTTGAATAGAAAATGCTTGGGTCTTTTAAAAGTCTTATAGGAAGTGTCCAGTGGAGAACTGGTTGTAAATATTTGAAAGATAAGGAATGGCTGATGAGGGTTAGTGCAAATCACAGGGTATTAGCCTGATTTATCAGACGGGGATTTCTAACTTTTGATGGCATCCACTATGCAGGCCACTTATCTGGTCTTTATCACTCGATACCTCATGTTGCTATATCTCTATTTATACACGGGAGTTTTAACTTTCAATAAAATCCTCTAGAGAACCTTGACTATTGAGCCCTGTACCCCTGGCTGATCACTTAGCACAATGCTTTGTGCACTGTAGGCACTCAGTAAGTGTGCTGTTATGGTAGTGGATGATGACAATGGTGATAAAAATAAGCATAAAAAGAGAGCATATCCATTTGTTCAGATCTTGTTTGGAGCTTAAAGCAAGACAATTAGGAAATGCTAGACAGACAGTCTCATTTTAATAAGCCCTATTATTTTTCCAATGTCTGGTTTCATTTGTAGTTTATGCATCTGAAAATGGAATGGAAAGGTCAAGGCCGTGACCAGTGGGGCATCCCAAGTTATGCAACTGAGAAGATGCAATCCTCCGATCCCTAATCCAGGACCATGACAGAGCCCTTTCTTACCCTTCAAAGTGCTTCCTTGATTCAGAAAAACTGGGTTCAGAGACCTTGTCCAAGGTCACATAGCTACAGGCAGAAGCAAGCTGAGCATCCAGGCCTCTTTCCCAGCACCTCCAGAGCCTGTCCGCTTCCCCTCTCCATGTGCTCCAGATGGACTGCACATGCTGGGGTGTGAACATGCCAGACTTGGGAAATTTGAAATGTGTGTTTGATCAATGAACATGAGGACCCAGGCCTTGGTGACAATGCACTTTTCCATTGGACTTGTCTATCCAGACACATCTGTATAATGATGACAATTTGTAGTTACATGGAGTCTTTCAACCTTAAGGACCTCAAAGTTTTTTTTAGATAATAAATACGTGAATGTCTTCTGTTTGGCTTCCTGGGTCGCACTCTACAGGCCCAGGTATCATGGAGGTGCCTAGCTGTTGGACATCCAGATATGTGGGTAGAAAATCAAAAAGGGAGGAAAAAAATCTGTAGTCAAAATCTTTATATCATTAAGGTCTGGATTTATAGTCACAGACATTTCAGATCATAACATTTCAAGCAGCAATATTCTACACAGTTTGATTACAGAGTGCAGCTAATTTTCTCCTGGCCTTTTCTTTAAGTCAGCAATAGTACAATGAAGTGAAAAATGAGAAGGGAGCGTTTGGTATATTTCCTAGATTAACTGAATCTAACAGCATCTCTTGTTTTGTTAACTCTTTCTTTCCTACTTATGTGGCACTTTTTGGCTTTTTCCTTTTGAAACCTAGTGAGGATGCTTTACAGGAGGGTACAGGAGTCTCAAACATGGTATTTTCTGCAGCAGCTGCTGTTAACACCCCTCCAGAGCCCTTTCCAGCCACCCCGAGTTCACCTGCAGCAGAAGTGGATGGCTTCTGCAGCTGACAGCTTCCCACCTCAAACACCTAGACCTTCTGCTTCTCTCTGCCTGAGGGTTTTCTGTGGCCTCAAAGGGAGTAACTCAGCTCTCCCAGAGCAGTGTAGCAGTTTTATGGATTTAATATTCCCAGTGAAAATTCTCAACAAGAAGGCTATGAAGTCCATGGATAAGTGCCGGGGGTTCCCCACCATGGTGGTATAATTCCAGGATGCATGCTAAACAGTTTCTTAGAGGGGCCTAGTGGGAGTGAAGCCTGGTTTGTCTATACAAGTGAGCTGCGGCTTTTCTCTTTTCCCATCTTATTTTTTCTCACCCCTTTGGTATTTCCTGGACTCACCTGCTGAGTAAATTCCGTGTCTCATCTGCTCTTGTGTGGTTCCCACATGAAGACACTTCCCAAGTCCATGTTTTCTAAATTGTCTGTTGTAAATTCAATTTAGTGGGCCCCACCAATATTTCCAGCAACAGAAAAATACCATTATGCATCACAGTTACTAAGGATAAACACTGTATCACAAACCCTTTAATTCAGTGATAGATGCTGGGTTATGATAAAAAATTATTTGTTGCTGTCGGTCATGGTCAAAAGAGTTTGGAGATCACAGTTCTAAATGCTTTTGACATTCTACTCATTAAAACTCAATGTAATTTCAACATGGGAATGAGACCAGAGAGAAAAAAACAACAGCCTCTGAACTGGAAGTGGTTTTCCTCACAGGATAAAGGAACAAAAGGAGCCTTAGCTTTGCAGCAAAGATGCGGTGTGACATGCAGCAGGTCACGTGTCTTTGAGCCTCCTTTCCACATTTCTGAAGTGAGTGACTGAACCGGATGATCTTTGGTGTTCTCACTAACACGGATACGTAGCATCTAGTCCCTTCCTGAAGTATCGGCAGACACACATACCCACCTGGGTTGATATCTTTAAGTCCTAGCCTCCTGAGTGGTTCAGAGTGCAGTGAACCTCCCCAATTGGGTATGGAGGGAGAACACACAAGAGGCCACCCATGGGAATGCTCATTCTTGCTGCTGGCATGGGAGAGAACATCTGCCTGTCTCCAAGGGTATCCCACAGGGAAGCTGTACTGCGTAGCAGGGATTGGGGGGAGGGCCGGGTTGGCAGGGGGAATCCGGCAGGGCTCAGGACTAGGGAGTGGCTCTCAGAGAGGAGCTGGTAGTAGGGAGTGGAGGTTGAGGAGGGCAGCAGGTGTCATTGAGAGAGTGCTAGTGGGCAGTACAGAAGTCCATGGGTTTGTTTTCCTCTGCCCTTGGCAAAAGTGGAGCTGCTTTAGAAGGAACTGGGCAGGGTGAAGAGCAGCGCCCCCTGGAAAGACACAGAAGCCGTGGTTACTTGGATGCCAAAGGAAGTTGTTTTTCGTTTCTGTTTTTTTTTTTTCCCCCAAAAAGTCACAGTGGTCCCCTAGGTTATAGTCTTGGCACATTTTTTTCCTGCCGTTTTCTCAGTCTCTGACCCTGCACACACCCAACCTGTGGGTACCCTGCCTTTCCACACATTTTTCTTTGACCTGGGGAACCCAGCAATCTTTCTCTCTCTCTTCATTTCATGCCCTTCTTTCCTTATATTCTCTGCTCACAACTCAACTCTTCTGTGATACTTCCTTTAATTTCACCTCTCTAGACATTGACTCCAGACATCAAGGAGGATGCATGGCCCAGCGCACCATTTTTATTTGCTCTCGAGCTTAGTAGTCTGTCTGTCATTTCTACCAGATGACATTAAGGAAAACAGAACAGAGCCCCAAATCTTCCCTTAAGAGTTGGAAGATAAGATATGGCTTCAAATAAGAAGAATACAGGCAAAATATCTTACAAAAATGGGTGCCAATAGAAAGCATTTAGATAATCCTGTGAGAAATAAGAGTAAAAACAGCGTATTAATAGGGCGAATACTTGAGTGATTACTATATACAAGGTGCTCTTGTAAGTGTTTCAAGTGTATCAAAACACTTAATTTTAGAACTATGAAGGGGATTCTACTTGTACCTTATTTTGTAGGAGAAGAGATTGGGACATAGAGAGGTTGAGCAGCGTGCACATGGTTGCACAGATGTCCAGAGGCAGTGCTGAGATGTGAACCCAGGAAGACTGGATTCAGCATCTGTGCTACTAACCAGGGCACTATGAAGTCTCTCAGACCTGTGGGACTGGGAAAATCAGAGAAAATTTCAAAGAGGGTGGGGCATTAGAAGCTGACTATGGAGGAACAGGTAGGAGTTGGCTATTTGGAAATAGAGGGCAGGGCATTTAGGGTAGAGCATGGGAGTGCATTCTGGATGCCAACACATCTGTGATGGTCCTGAGATTGGGGAATAGATGGTCTATGTCTTCACTGTGACTCAAATGGAGTGTAAGACAATCTCCATTTGAAAAAAGGATAAATAAGAAGGATAAAGAAGTAAACGCTATCATGTTTTTGATTTGATTTTCAATTTCATAACATAATCTATGTATTATGTTTACATTTGATTTTCCTAGTTTTTCTTTTTCTTTTTTCCCTCAAGATGCTCAGTTGCAAGATGCAAGAATTTGGGAAGATGTGAGCGAAGGACAGGAAAAAACAGTATATTCTGGGAATGCAGGATTTCTTGCTTTGGACCTACTGCCAGTAGAAATCCCCATGAAGATCCTCTCTTCCATCTGTCTGCTGAAACACAAAGAGAAATGCCACAAAATGAGAGCAAGGGAGTGGTTTTTAAAACATTGAAGATGCCTGAAAGCAGAGTCTTGTAGGGCTTAAGAGAGACTTTTATCTCCCAGATTCATTTCTCAAGGGAGTGTTAACTACTCCCAGATTTAACATCACCCCTGAGTGACTGGGAGGCAGCAACTGGTAAAACTATTTTCACCATCTCTAAAGCATCCCTGAAGCACCAAGAGGCCAATTCCTCAAAAGAAGACATGCAAACGGCATTGCAAACCAGAGCAGCCAGAAGACAGCAGCACATTTGCCTAAAAAAAAAAAAAAAAAAAAGATAGAGATAACACCGCCAACAGTGAATAAAAAAAAAAAAAAGGCCCACAAAGCGAAGATAATCCTAAGTAACAAGAGCGAAACTCCGTCTCAAAAAAAAAAAAAAAAAAAATCATGCTAGAATCACAGGTGTATTTTACAAGCTTTAAGCTGATTCCTCATAAAGGCAAAGTCTGGCTGCTTCTCAGATATCAAAGTTGTGTTCCATGCAGAGTGGCCCCTTAAAAAATTTATGTTGTGTTTATCAGTGACTGTAGGTTCAGAGCTGTGGTCAGCAACTGCCTAATTACTCTTGCGTGGCTCCTATTGCTCCCTCCCTTCCGGGTGCTGCAGCCAGGGATTATAACCCTGATGGTTCCAGGCTGTTTTCTGAACATTTATGTGTTTCCCTTAACTGGAAATATTACACGGTGTGGCCACCTCCCTCGGGCTGGAATAGAAGCTATTGTATAAGCTTGTCTCATCCTCTGAAGCACCCTTTCCCCTGACCCTTCTCAACCCTTTCCCCTGACACTTCCCACACTCTGTCCTCCTCTCTGGAGGCACAATCCCTTCCTCCGAATCTTCTTCTCACACTCAGAGTCATACAGGATGAAAACCTAGCCCCCAGATGAATTTTCTTCTGAAGAGTCTCTTGAATTTTAAATATAAGACCTATTTATTAAATCCTGAAGTTTAATATAAGTGGCCAGCCCCCAACTCCAGGTTGACACGAATCCCAAGACAGCAGAAATGTACCTTTTAATTGACCAAGATTAAAATTCTGAACTCCTGTAAGAAAATTCCTTTCAAAAAGCTCAGGGTGGGCTGGGACCTGGGCACTGCAGCTTTGCCATTCCAGGAGGCAAGTGGCTAGAAGCCAAGCCTTCCAGGAAAGCGGCAGGGGCTCTGACCCAGAGCTGGGCCCCTGGCTGAGAGCGGGGCAAGAGCTGCTTTCTGGGAATTCCTCACCAATCTTCCCTTACCATTCCCCCTGCAGCTGTTGGGACACAATCATCTGCCTGGGCACTGGGGGGTCTTGTTTTGCACTTGGTTGACGTTTATCTTCCTGTTTAGCTCACATGGCGGAGGTTAAATGGAGTAAAGCCAAGAACAGCCTCACCCAGCTAACTGCCAACCAATGACTTCAGTCTCTCTATGGTCGAATCATTGCCCCGCCCAGCAAAGAAACCCGTGGAAACCTCTGCTTCCTTCCAAGACACTTTTAATTTCTCTTCTTCTTTTTCGTAAGGATGAGCCGTGGTGAAGAACGAATTCTTCCTCATGGAAGTCACTTTATGTGGCTGCGTTCTGGAAAACTTTGGTGGAAGTTTGGCTCTGACCACCTAATCTATCTATGTTTCTCTTCCACCTCTACCCTGCCTTTTACAATAATAATCTGTACTTTCATTTTTCTTCTCATTTTATTTTTAAACGGGCATTATGCAAGCATTGCAAAAGAATTAACAAAATTCTAAGGAAAAGGCAAGAGGAAAACATCCACAATCCTACCACAACCAGCCAAGTTGCTTTCAGTTTTTGTCACCATACTCTACCCGGTGCCGCATGAATATGTAACTTTACTGGCACAATTATGGCAGACATTTATCTTCGCGTCCACTTTTTTTAACTGAACATGATATGTTTTTTTCCACGTCATCACATAGTATTTACATTCATCTTTCTATTCCCTGCTAATCCAGTCTCTTGGGCAAATATAATTGGTGTAACCACTTTTCTACACTTAATCAAGACAAGTGGCTTTTGGCTTCTTGTTGGTATATGTATGCACTACGGTTTCTTTCCCCTTTTAGATAATTTCCTTATGACAACTTTCTGAGAGATTCACCTCTATTTTTGCTTTGGACACAGAGGTAAACGCTATTTTCCTATTTACAACATCTTCCATGGCCTGAGTGCTGGAAGTCTTAGTGGGAACCTTCTCCCCAGATGTCTTGGGCCATGGGAGATGGGCCTGGGTGGAGGAGGGGGCACAGGCCTTTATAAGGAAGTGGAGAAAACTCACTGCACAGTTAATTAGAAAGTGCCATGAAGCAAGTCCAAACTTTATGGCTTTCCTAGAATTGATGACGGTTCCTAACCAGGCCCGCCTGTTCTCTCACAGGTGTGTGCAGCCTCCCAGACCATATGGTTTTCGGCTGCACTGGGCCTCATTCTTTGTTTGGCCCATGATCCTGTAACTGAATATCAGTTAATAACTTTTCATAATAATGTAGCTTGGATCAGCTTCTAGGTCCAAAAAGGGGCCCTGTACAAAGCTCTGTCTTTTTCAGACTCCTGCTGCCTTGCTGGCACACCTGTTGGGAGACTCAGCTCCAGGGCTGGTCCCAGGGTGATAGCAACAGCCTAGGCTCACAGAGGGCCAGCTGAGGGTTCAACAGGTGGGAGGCCAGGCCACAGAGCTTAGTCTTCAGCAGTAATTTGTCTCTCTTGGGATCTGCTAGGTGGGATGGGGTCCTGTGACTTAACAAAAGGGGCCAGAGTTTCTTTTTTTTTAACTAAAAAATATTTTATGGCAATTTACAACACACAGGCAGTCTCTGGCTTGTGTGAATTGATTTATAGGCATCCCTGAGAGGCCCCAAGACTGCTTGGGATCTCGAGACTGGCTGGGCCAGCTCTGTGACCAGAGGAATTCTCTACCCTCCCTAAAAGTTGTGGGATTTCCCACAACCATCCCCGCCCCTACTACCCCCACCTGCTCCACCTCCGGCTTAAGGAACGCCTATCATCTTTATATATGTTATTGATACATAATATTCCTATATATTTATGGGGAACATGGGATATTTTGTTACATACACAGAATGTGTAATGATCAAGAATCAGGGTATTTAGGGTATTCATCACCTCAAACACTTATTTCTATGTGTTGGGAACATTTCAAGCCCTCTCTTCTGGCTATGTTGAAATATACAACACATTGCTATTAATTACAGTCATCCTACTTTGCTATCAAACCTTAGAACCTGTTTGTACCCATTAACCAACCTCCTTTTATTCCCCTCTTCACCCTTCCCAGCATCTGGCATTGTAGAGTAGCAATCATTCTACTTCCATGAGATCAACTTTATTATCTCCCACATATGAGTGAGAACATGCAATATTTGTCTTTCTGTGCCTGGCTTATTTCACTTATCATAATGACATCCAGTTCCACCCAAGTTGCAGCAAATGACAATATTTCATTCTGTTTTATGCCTAAATAATAATCCATTGTGTATATATACCACATTTTCTTTATTCTTTCATCTGTTGATGGACACTTAGGTTGATTGGTTATTGCGAATGGTGCTGCAATAAATGTGGGCATGCAGGTATCCCTTTGATATACTGATTTTATTTCCTTTGGATAAATATCCAGTAGTGGGATGGCTGGATATTATGGTAGTTCTATTTTTAGTTATTTGAGAAATCTCCATACTGTTTTCCATAATGGCTATACTAATTTATATTCCTATCAACAGTGTCTTAGAGATCCTTTTTCTTGGCTGTCTTGCCAGCACCTGCTATTTTTGTCTTTTTGATACTAGCCATTCTAACTGGGGTGAGATGATATCTCATGTGGCTTTGATTTGCATTTTCCTGGTTAGTGATGTTGAGCCTTTTTTTCATGTGCCTGTTTGCCATTTGTGTGTCTTTGATAAACATCTGCTCAGGTCCTTTGTCCATTTTCTAATGGGATTATTTAAGTTTTGCTACTGTATTGCTTGAGTTCCTTGTGTATTCTGGATACTAGTCCCTTGTTGAATAAACAGGTTGCAAATATTTCCTCCCATTCAACGGGTTGTCTCTTCCCTCTGTTGATTGTTTCCTTTGCTGTGCAGCTGCTTTTTAGTTTAATATAGTTCCGTCTGTCTATTTTTGTTTTTGTTGCCTACACTTTTAAACTATTAGTCATAAAACCTTTGCCTAGATCAATGTCCTGGAGAATTTCCCCTATGTTTTCTTCTAGAAGGTTTGTAATTTGGGGTTTTTGTTTAAGTTTTTAATCCATTTTTAATTTTTTTAATGTGCTAAGTAGTAGGGCTGTAGTTTCATTCTTCTGCGTATGGATATTCAGTTTCTCCATCACCATTTATTGAAGAGGTGCCCTTTCCCTGAGGTATGTCCTTGGCGCCTTTTGTCGAAAATCTGTTGGCTATAAATGTGTGGATTTATTTCTGTGTTCTCTATTTTCTGTCACTGGTCCTTGTGTCTGCTTTTATATCAACACCGTGATGTTTTGGTTACTAAAGACTTGAAATGTGTTTTAAAGTCATGTAATGTGATGCCTGCAGCTTTGCTCTTTTTGCTCATCATTGCTTTGGCTATTTTGGCTCTTTTAAAATTTTAAGATTCTTTTTTCTTTTTCTGTGAAAAATGTCATTGATATTTTGACAGGGATTGTTTTGAATCTATAGATTGCTTTGGGTAGTATGGTCTTTTAAAAAATATTAATTCTTCCAATTCATGGACATGGGATGTTTTTCCATTAATTTGTGTCCACTTCAATTTCTTCCATCAGTGTCCTGTAGCTTTCCTTATAGAGTTCATTCACCTCCATTTAATTTATTCCTAGATATTTTATTATTTTGTGTAGCTATTGTAAATGACATTGCCTGCTTGATTTCCTTTTCAGTGAGTTCATTATTGGTATATAGAAATGCTACTAATTTTTGTATGTTAATTTTGTATCCTGAAACTTTACTGACTTTTTAAATCAGATCTAAGAGTTTCTTGGTGGAGTCTAGGTTTTTCTAAATGTAAAATTATGTCGTCTGCAAAGAAGGGCAATTTGACTTCCTCCTTTTCAATTTGGATGCCCTTTGTTTTTTTTCTCCTGCCTAATTGCTTTGGTTAAGATTTCCTGTACTAGTTGAATAGGAGTAGTAGAAGTGGGCATCCTTGTCTTGTTTCAGTTTTTAGAGGAAAGGCTTTCAGTTTTTCTCCATTCAGTATGATGTTACTTGTGGGTTTGCCATATGTGACCTTTATTATAGGTAAAGCTGTGTTCCTTCTATTGCCCCATTCATTGAGAGTTTTTATCATGAAGGGATGAATTTTATCAAATGCTTTTCTTCATCTATTGAGAAAATCATACGGTTTTTATCCTTCATTCTGCTGATGTGATATATCATGTTTATTGATCTATGTATGATGAATCATTTCTGGATCCCTGGGATAAAGTCCACTGATCATAATGGATTATCTCTTTGGTTTGCTTTTGGGTTTCATTTGTGAGTATTTTGTTGAGGATTTTGCATCTATGTTCATCAGGGATAGTTCTGCCACTTTTCCTGCTTGTTCTTTTTCCCTTGGCAGTGGCCAAGGGTATGGGTAGGATTGAGACTCTCATGGCTACTGACTGCCTTCCACAATCACCCTATGAGGCTTCAGACTCAGCCCAGGTATCCAAACGTGCTTGTGTACTGGAGTTGCCAGGAGTCCTTGGGAGTTGGGTGTCCCTTTGATCCTATTGGAATCTGTCTGATCATCAGAATCACCAGCGAACTTTGAAAAAATACTCATGCTTCACTGCAGACCTTCTAAATAGAAATGGCCAGACATGTCCTTCAGTCATTCATATAAGCAGTTCTTGGCAAATAACAGTCTTTTTGAGCTTGTGTTTTGGTTCTTCATGTAGAGAAAGACTCATCACCTGATATGAATCCGTATCTTTTCCTCTGCAGTTTGGCCGGGTGGTTAGGGGTGAGAAGACCTGAGCCTAGGAGTGTGTCCCTTGCAGTGTCGCCAAACAGAAAAGCCCCTCTTGAAACTGCCAGCCAGGAGGATGAGGGGAAGCAGAAAGCACTTCAACTTGGTGGTCACTTGAGAAGGGAGGGATGGGCCTCAGAGCAGCATGAAAGATGTGGGAAGAGGTACCTTGGAGCCCTGGGCAGGAAGCACAGTGACAGGAATTAAGTCCAGGGCCTGCAGGTTTCCTGGAGCTTGCCCTGGCAGGAGATCCTCACCCCTTACATGTCCTTGTCCACTCAGCTGGACCCCTGCCAACCAGACATCCCCATAACCAAGGCCTGAATGAGGGAAGGGAGTTTGGGATTTTTTTTTTACTCATGCTGTGTCCCTGAATCCAGCATAGAGCTTGACCCTGCTGAGTCAGCCTTTGTTGAATATTAAAAGCTGACATTAATTTATTTGTAATGACTTAGGAACTGTGCTATTTTCCTATATTATCTCCTTTAATCTGCACAACAACCCTGGGAGGAAGACCTCTTACTCTCCCCAGGGTCACTTAACTGTGACCCTGAGGCAGAGGGAGATCAGGGGATTTGCCCCAGGTCTCGCTGCTCATAAGAGGAGAGTTCCAATTAGAACCAAGGCCAGGGCCTGAGCTGCTTTACTTGGTGGTCCTGCGTTCATTCAGCCGCGGCCCAGGTGGCTGGCAGGTTTTGCCGCAAGAGTCAGCCTCTAAGCCTAAAAACATCATGAATCACACAGGCATTTGTAAGTGTCCTCAGAGCCTGAATCTGATGTATGGCACTATCCCCATGGAAAATGTCCTCATCATTTCAAACATGAAGCTTAGGGAAATTCTACTGGAGCCTGGCCAAATGGATCAAAGCTAAGACACAAGTTGGGGTTCTCAGTATTGCTTCACTCAGTTCCTTTGGATGACATTCCCAGGAAATGAAGCCAAAAGAAAGCTTCGATTAGATACTGTGCTGATTCCAATAGGGACTTGGGAGACAGTCAAAGCCCTCCGAGATTCTTGCCCACATAGGAAAAGTTCACGGCAAATGCCAGAGTGAGAAGATCACCCACTTTGTGCCTTTCCACATCAGGTCAGATGCATCCATCTTCCTCAGTCTCCTCTGGGCTGTGGGAGGAGACATCCTGGAGAAACCACTAACAAAGCATTGCTTAGTGTAAACCTGCTTGATGGACATGTTACGAGGGAGGGATGGCTCAGCCTTCAGAAATATTTACAGCAGGATGTGAGGGAGAGTGACTCTGAAAGTGTGTGTGACTGGGGGAGTAGTGCTTCAGGAAGGCACTGAGCCATTCCACAGTTGGATGGGGCAGACTTGTTCTCCCTAAGCAACACAAGCAGAGTCAACAATGACTTCCTGGCAATACAATTTTCCTTGTATACTCACCTAAACCTCTTTCTTTATCCTGCTTAACAAACATGGGTGCCTATTATTCGATCCCTGAGTTATACACTGGCCTAAAAATGTTGAAAGAGGCATTAGTTTATGCTATGGACAAACAGAATCTTAAAATAATTGTGTGTGTGTGTGTGTGTGTGTGTGTGTGTGTGTGTGTTTATGGTGTAGGTGTGACATGACAGTGGGGATAATGCAGAGGGGCTAGTGATGATGATGGTGTGTGCGTGTGTGTGTCTGTGTGTGTGTGTGCATGTGTGCATATATGTGGTGTGATGGTGAATATTGTGAATGCCCTGGAGAAAAGATTTTTTGCTTCCACTTTGTTAAGTGAAACAGCACATTATGGTGAACAGCAAACATCCCTCAATATCCATTTTCTACCATAGATGAAGTTAAGCATCCTAGGCTAAGAAGAGAAAATGCTAGAAGATGCAGGTTCTTGGCACTTATTGGTAGTGACATGAGGACTGTGTTTGTGGTTGGCTCCCTATTTTATATGCAGACAGAAACGGTAGTGTCCCATTAGGAAAGCTGGTGAGGAGCTATTCCCGGGAGCTGACCAGGACACCGGCACCTGCTTTGCCCAGCTTCACCCACCAGCCTGTGACATGGCCAAAGCGCTACCCTATCACCTCCAACTGGCCTAGCTGGCCCTCGGCTGAGGCTGATGTTTTCTTGTCCTACTGAAATAATAAGGTCAGCAATGACCTGCCCAATGCAAGATGCTGTAAGGAGGGCAAACACAAGACAGCACGAACCAATCCCATCCCCCATTGGTGGTCCCCACTCTTCTGAACAGCTTTCAGTTGAGTGGGGACAACACCCTTGTATCTCCCCATGAATTTCTTTTGTTTTTTGTTAGACTCCTGGGTCCTCGATTTCCCTCTCACTTGTTGGAATTTTTTAGAAGTGAGTTTACTTTGCTCCATTGTCAGGAGCAGGGAAGATTTTTACTTTTTATTATTTATTTTGTAACCAGCCACATGATCAAGTTACCTCATTTGCTCTAATTATTTGTCAGGATTTTGAGGAATTATTTGACTCTTACCTTTTGTGATTTAGTATTTTGGGAAATTCTGATGGTTTAGCTTATTTCCATTTTCAATGTAATTTTGTGTACCAAAATGTTTGTGGGTTTCTGTTGTCTTTGAATTTGAAATTGAATGTGAATGTTTATACTGTCACTGGAGTATGCCATGTGTGGAAACAATTTTCTCCAAACCATTTGTAAGCCTTTGAGAAGTCTCAAGTCTTTCTGCAGGAACCCTATGCTGTTGTCTCCTGGAAAATAAAGAAGTGTTACTGCATTTGTCCTTTCTCTTTGATAGGTTGGCTCATTGTGTAATTTTCTTTATCTTTTTCTGGTGAATAGTCGGCAAATATCTTGTCTCAAAATTCTCATTTATTAGTCTAGTATCTATCTTACTGTTTATTATCTCTGCTGTCTCCATTGGTTCTTGAATTCGCTAATTTTTTAAAATCTGAAAGCAATCCTTATTCACCACAGATTGTGTTTTCTCAGATCTCTGAATCCCAAGGTATCAATTTTTTTTTTTTTTTTTTTTTTTTTTGAGACGGAGTCTCATTCGGTCACCCAGGTTGGAATGCAGTGGTAAAATCTCAGTCACGGCACCTCTGCCTCCTGGGTTCAAGCACTTCTCCTGCCTCAGCCTCCTGAGTAGCTGGGATTAGAGGCACCTGCCATCATGCCCGGCTAAGTTTTGTATTTTTGTGGAGACAGGGTTTCACCATGTTGTCCAGGCTGATCTTAAACTCCTGACCTCAGTTGATCCATCCGCCGTGGCCTCCCAAAGTGCTGGGATTACAGGCATGAGCCACCACACCCGGCCTCATACTTTTTAAAAAGTGTTTTTGCTGTTTTTTGGAGGTAGGGGATGTATTTCCTCTGAATTTTAAAATTGGCCCTTGTTTTGGACAATTTTATCTTTGTGTATATCCAGTGACTGACCTTCCTTCCTCCCTTGCTCCCATCATTTCTTTTTTCCTTCCTCCCTCCTCTCTCCCTTCCTTCCTCCCTCTGTCCCTTCCTCCTTCCATTCCTTCCTTCCTCCCCACCTTCATTCCTTCCTCACTTCCTTCGTTCCTTGCTTCCTTCTCCACCACAGAGAAAAGTCTATGCATGTCCAATACTAAGTGTTGAGGTAGATTTTATTACAGTTTATGTAGGTACTTGTCTGCATATTTTAGTCTCCGACTAAAGGTGAACATTGAAAGTTTATCTTTTCTCTAGTCCAATTTAATTAAACTGAGGTTCTCATTGTCTGTGAAGCCCAGCCCTGGGGCAGGGAAGTTCCTGCTCTGAGAAGCATTTCCTGTGTATACCTGTTGTGGCAAAACCAAGTTAATTGCTCCTATTTTCTGACTGAGGTGGATGCCCTCTTTTAATAAACAACCAAAACAATGCTTTGTTTTACGTGGTCCCCCAGTCCACATCAGGTGACCCTGCAGCGAGGTCCCCAGGGTGAGCTGCCGCATGTGTGGGATTTCCCAGATCTGTTTGTCCCCCAGCTCACCTTCATTTTCAGCTTATTCACCATTGACCTTGAAGGTATATTTTGGCTTTGTTGGTGACCACAATCAGTTCCTCCCAGTTGTGTCTTTCTGTCGTGTACTTTACAAATCATATTTTGTACATGGCTACATACCATCTATTTCTGCAGGTCCTATCACAAAGGGTATATGGTTCCTTTCCCCTTGCAAATGATCTGGCCTTTATGAACAAAATACGGTGGACATGACATGAATGACTTCCAGTGCCAGAACAAGAAATGCAATCTGGCTTTAGTATAATTCTTCCTGTCTGTTTCTCTTCTCTCTTCTCTTCTTTCTCTTTTCTTTCTTTACTGGGTACAGGATACCTTGGGAACCCTGAGCCAACATGCAAAACCTTTGCTGCCCTGAACCACCATGTTGGAGAGACACTAGGGGAGAGACCACATAAGGAGAGAGGGAGATGCCCCAGAAGCCCCATGGGTCTTCTTGCATGAACCATGAGACACGTGAATGAGTGAGCCTCCAGGTGATTCCACATTCCAGCCTTTGAGCTTCTCCAGTGGAGCAGAGATAAGCTGATCCTGCCAAGTCTTGCTCAAAACAAGATTCATGACCAAAATAAATGATCTTGTTTTAAGTCACTAAGTTCAGGAGTGCTTAATTACACAGCAGTAGATAAGTGGGACACACATGGTAACTTGCAGGTGGGGGTGTCCTCAGTCTCATTCTGCTTTTATATATGGCAAATATTTTTCATAATTTCTGGGCTTTAATGTTATTCTACCCCATTCCATATTGATAAAGATATTTTCTTATTTTTATGCTTTCTTGTTCATTTCAGTAGAATTGTGGGTAAAGAGAAGATTAAATGTGGTCTTAAATTGCCACCTTGAACAGAAACTTGTGATTTAGTTTCCAATTAAGATGCCATATTATTTCCATAAAACCCCATTCTTTATTTGCACATGACTGTCAATGACTTTATCAGTCAGCCGTTGTCACTTGTAAGGCCCAGCTCTGCTGGACCCTTCCTCTGGCCTTGTCTGTGTGCACAGATGACATTAATTTATAATTTAGGGGGATTTCTGGGTGTTCATCTGTTTGATCAGTAAGTAAGCTACTTCTAAATGTTATTAATCTATCAAGGCAGCTCAGCACAAAATAACCAGAGCAGAGTGTCGCCCAAGGAAAAGTAAAAATAAGAATATCCTCCTAATTTCATGTGGACTCAACAATTCTAAAATCATCAGGATCTGTAAACAGAATGTCAGAACCTAAAAGGCTGAAATTCCTAAACAATTACAGTTCTGTTAAATGAAGAATAAATCATTGATTATCTTCCATCTGGGTTGACAGATTATTTCAAGGGTTTAAAGTATTTCTGAACATGCTGCATGTTCACAAGTGATTTTCATCGCCATCTCATCTTGGTTGGTTTTCAGAAGCTGAAGTTGGAACATTCCGCTGTACATTCTGATCCGCACTTCTTTCTTGTGTCCGCCACATTTTAATGAAACATCTGAACAGACTGTGGACCGCTTAAGTCTTTGCGGAAAATAGGCTTTCAACTGTTAAAAGTTGGGGTGGGTGAGGAAGAGAATCACCTGGTAGGATGGAAGGGCCCAGACTTTGAGGCTGGACTTGGGATGGAATCTCAGCACTGCCACTTGCTGGCCCATGATCTTGAGTAAGTTGCCTTCTTGAGTGTCAGTCTCTTTATCGGAAAAATAAGCATAATTGCATGAGTTTGTTTGATAACGCTGCTGTAACAGAATACCACAGACTGCGTGGCTGAAACAACAGGAATTCATCCTTTCATGGTTCTGGGGCCTTGAAGTCCAAGGTCAAGGTGTTGGCAGGCTTGTTCGCTTCTGTGGTCTCCCCCTGACTTGTAGACAGCTGTCTTCCCTGCGTCTTCACATGGTCTTCCCTTTGTGTGTCTGCATCCTAATCTCTTCTCATAAAGACATCAGTTATACTAGAATCAGGCACAGACTAATGACCTAATTTTAATTAAGTACTTCTTTAAAGACCCTATATCCAAATGTAGCCACATTCTGAGGTACTAAAGGTTACAGCTTCAGTGTATTAATTTGTGGGAAGGGGACACACTTCAGCCCACAGCACACAACCTTCCTAAGGGGGTGTTCTGAAATATTGCAGATAAAGTGCCTGGTACATAATAAAGATGATAAAAACACTAGCTCTCCTTCTTCCTTCTCTCAGATCTCATTCCTTGTCCTTGGCATAGAAGGGAATGTATTTCTTTTACCTTCAATGTAACTTTTCCTCTTTTCCTTTTCAAGAAATTATTTCTGAGAAATCATGGAAAGACAATCTGTCTTACTATTTCCCCTTTGCAAAGACTCTGCATCATTAATTTCAAATGGAATTCCAACAACTTTCCTCCTCTCTTCTGGAATGTGGGCATTTTGGCTGGAACTCCAACAGTCCCCTGAGACCAGGAGGTGACCTTGAGGTTGGAAACCGCATATAAGGTGGAGGAGTGAAAATACAGAAAAAACTCAGGATGTGATCGATAGTGCACAGGTGCCTGTCAGCCTTGGATGGCCTACCTCAGGAGTTTATGTTCCAAGAAAGAAGAAAAATCCTCAATATGATTTGTGCCATTGCAGTTTTAGCCAAAAGCCATTCCTAATTAATGTGGAATTTGAGTTCAGTTGCCAAATGTAAGGTTCATGTTGATAAACTAAATGTGTTTAAAAATAAATTAATTTCCTGTCCTTCGAGGCTTACATTCTGTGTCTTATGGATGACCACAGTGAGAGCACCACTGTGTGGGTACATGGGCATAAATCTGTGTTCCAGGAAGCAGCAGAGGGAAGAGTGGGCAGAGCTGGAGTGAGCTTGCAGGCAGTTGCTACGAGACAAAGTCAGACCTCTAAGCAGGAGATGGAGCATGTATGGCCTAGCTGTCCATTGTAATAATTCAGAAATTATTCTGTGATATGGGCAGCCATGCCCTGATTTGTATTTTAAAAATGTTGATGTTTCTTAAAGAAAGGATTGTAGGGGTAGGGGCAAGCATAGAGGTAGAAAGAACATTTAGAAGACAATCAATTTAGTTAAGGTAGAAGGAAGTGGTGACTAGGACTAAGAGGGTGGCAGTGGCAGTGCAGAAGGAAGAAAGTGGTCAAATGTAAGACATATTCTGGAAGGAGCACCAGTGAAATTTGTTGATCATTTGGATGTGGAGTTTGAGGAGTGGGAGGAGTCAAGGATGACATGCAATTATCTCATTTTAGTAACAGCAGATGGGGATATTTAAGGAGATGAAGAAGGTAGGGGGAGATCTGGGTATTTGGTGAGAGAGAGATGAGATAAAGTGGCCTGCTTTGGATGTCTAAAGTTTAAGATGCCTGAGATATACAAGTGTTAATATCAGGTAGGCAGGTGGCTATGAGTCCAGGTTTTGGAGGAGAGGTTCAATCCAGAGATATAAATTTTGGAGCGATTGATATAAGATGACATCAGAAACCATGGGATTGGATGAGATCACCTAAGGAAATAGACATTGATGGAGAAGACATTTTCACTGAACCCTGAAGGAGTTCTCTCTTTCTTTCTTTCTTTCTTTCTTTCTTTCTTTCTGGCCAAGTTCGCTCTTGTTGTCCAGGCTGGAGTGCAATGGCACGCAACCTCCACCTCCCAGGTTCAAGTGATTCTTCTGCTTCAGCCTCCTGAGTAGCTGGGACTATAGGCATGAGCCACCACACCTGGCTAATTTTTTGTAGTTTTAGTAAAGATGGGGTTTCTCCATGTTGATCAGGCTGGTCTCGAACTCCTGACCTCAGGTGATCTGCCTGCCTCGGCCTCCCAAAGTGCTGAGATCACAGGCGTGAGCCATTGCGCCCAGCCAGGCATTCTCTTCTTTAAAAGCTGGATGAAGAAGGGAGATTCAGCAATGTAGCCCAAAAAGAGTGGTCACTGAGGTAACAGGAAAACAAGACTGGTGCCTTGGAAGCCAAAGAAAGATACAGAAGACAGTAGTTAATCATTGCAATACTGTTCGTTGGATATGCAGAGGGAGGTCACCTGTGATGTTGACAAGGGAATACAATTCCGTTAGTGGGAGGCAAAGACGTGAAGGGAATATGTGGGGACAGCTCTTGAGTTTCCCATAAAGGGAAGCAGCCGAGTGGAGTGGAAGCCTCACAGAGATGTGGGGTCAAAAATGGATTTAAACATTTGTGAGATACCAAGCATATTTGTGTTCAGTGGAAAGAGAGATTGATGACATATAAGACAGTAACTGAATGAATGAAATCCCCAAAGAGTTGAGTCAAAGCATAAGATCCAGAGCACAAGTGAACTCTGACACAGCAGAGATAATTAGTATTTTTATTTAAAAAAAATTCTGTTTCAAAGAATGCTGCAAAGATCACTTCCTTATGAATATTTTTCCACTTTTTTAATATGTCCTTAGGAAAAAATTGTCCAGGTCAAGGGTGTGGACATTTTTTAAGGCTGTTGACACATTTGTAAAGGCTATATCCAGAAACAAGGTATCAATTAACATAATCTCATTTTATCTTACATCATTTTGAATATTTTAAAATAATTTTTAGTCATTATAACTTTTCCTTTATGAATGGTCTGCCATTATCTTTTTTACATTTTAAAAATTGGAGCATTGATGATTTTTTTTAAAAAGTGTGCATAAATTTTTATATAAAGTGTTTACAATTATTGGTTTTGTCATATTTGTAACATATCTGTTTCTAAGTTTGACTTATTGTTTTACATTTTTTCATGATGTTTTTCTATCATTTTTTTCTTTGTGATTCTTTCCGTTGATTTTATCCTTAGAAAGTATTTTTTCCCATGAAACAATAATTAAAAGAATTATTTTGAAAGCATGAGAATGCTATGATCTGCATTGCCCTGTACTTCAGCACTGTAACATGTGGCTCAGAAATGGAGCAGTTCACCTAACCCCATTGCATTTCCAGCTCCAGGAAATGAAACATTCCCAGAGAAAATGGGTCATATTTCATGTCTGCTAAAGAGCAAACAACAAAACTCAAATAATCTACATCAAAACAATTGGTCATAGAAACCTTCACATATGAAATTTTTGCAATATCAGAAGCTAAGCCAAGTAACAACCAACCCACATCATAAAGCTCGAAATGCTGCATCAAGTTACCAATTTTCTGTGTAAACTTGCTTTTTAGTTGTTTGTCTCATGAAATATTCTTTTGTTTCAACCAGAGAAACTTCTGGTCTCTGACCATTGACTAACTAACTTCCATCCACCCTCCTTCCCTCTCTTCCTTCCCTTTAGTGTGTAGCATGGAAAGTTATAGTAGATCTATGGTTATTATGGCAGAGAAAATAGACGTCTCTAGTCTCTGCACTGGAATGTATGCAGAAGAATAAAACATGAAGCAGACATGGGCATTCCCTTCTCCCCACTGTTTGGGGGTGGGGCGTGAGGCTAATTCAGAGGAATAATCATTCCCTTGATGCCCAGAGAAACATCAGGTCCCTCATGGTATATAGGTAACAGTAAAAGCCACTTGATGAAGAATTTTCTCTAAAGCCTTTTTCACCTGTTATTTCCTGCCCTCTCTCTTACTTCCTTGACTTTTCCTCCACTTTTCTATCTGGTACTATCCTTGGATCTGGGCAAGATGGTTCTTGTCCTGGACCCATACTTCAGAGAATCTGCTCTTGTTTTTCTTTACCCTTCCTGTGGTTTGAAGAATCCACAGTCCAAGGAATTGTGACTATCTAGAGTCTGCTGTTTTGCAAGACCATGCTCCAGGAGACTGGGACCCTGGAATTCTCTACCCAAAAGACATGATCCTATAACCAGGGCCTGCATGGAGATCTTCCCCATACCAGCCTCTGGTGCGTAACGTGTTCCTCCTGGGTCTGAGGGGTCACCAAGAGTAGCTGTTTGCAAGGGGTGTGGATGGAGCTGGGATGTATGGGCTCATGTGTTTATGCATTTGAATGAAGCCCTTCATGGTGTGGGGTCAGAGCCAGGGTGGAAAGAGAATGGGAGCAGGCTGTGGTCCAGAGACTGAGATACGTGACCCCCCTCTTTGCATTATTACATTCTGTAACTCTGAGGAGTCCAGGAATTCTAAATTGACCAAGCCCGGGCTTCCAGTTTGCTATGAAGATATTTTTGTCAAGATAAGAAAATTTAACATAATTTACTTAATACTGTGTTCACTTGATGTTCCTTGACTTATATGTTTTAGATCTATAGATACATGGTACATGGGTCTCCGTTTATCATTTTGCCCCCGGTCCTGCAAATGTTGGAATGGGTCTGCCCATGCCCACCCCTTCATCCATTCTCTCTTTTCTGCTTCTCTTCCCGTTATATCCGGTCTTCTTTTCTCCTCTGAGCCATGAACTGGTGGGGATTTTTTGAGGTCTGGTTCTGACCTTCAGGACTGGCGCTGTTTCTTTCTTTCTCCCCTGCTCATCCTGGATCATGTCCCCACCTTGCTAGTTGGAGAATCCTGTATGTAATGATGACTATTTTTGGAGGACAAACAGAAACCTCCATGTGGGACTGGAAAAAATTAATAAGTGAGCAAATGAAGACAGATGCTGAACACCACTCAGGCAGGCGCAAGTGTGTTCCTCTCACATATTTGCTCTGTCCAACACATCACCTGCCTCTACAAGCTTTTGCTTTCTTAGATCATGCGGGTGGGGGTAGGGGGTAGGTAGGAAATGGGGACAGGCATATCTGTTTAGCCAAACCTGGGTTTTTTTTAAGATCCCTGGAATGAGTTTCTTCATTCCTACTGCCAGAGTTCCTTAGGCCGGTGATTCTCAAACTTTAGCCTGTACCTGGATCACCTGGAGGGCTTTTAAAACCACTTCCTGGGCTCAACCCTCAGAGTTTCTGAATCAGTAGGTAGGAATGGGGTGGAGCCCAAGATTTTGCATTTGTAACCATTTCCCAGGTAATGCTGCTGCCACTGGTCCAGGGCATGCTCTGAGAACCACTGCTGTAGGTCACCAGGATTTGTGGGACGTCCTTGTTTAAAGCTCTGTTGTTCATGTAAAATCACTTTCAAGTTGTGGCCCATGAGCAGATACTGGCACAGCTCAAAACATTTCCCAGTGGCAGAAAAATGACTTGGGACTCAAGCTCCCAGTCCAATACGCCCACTGCTCCCGTGGACAGACAGGCTGCTTAGTTAGCAATGGCAAGGGAGTTCTCCCACAGAGGCAACTTGAGCCTTGACTTGGCAGACTGTGAAACAGCCTTGCCATACCCTTCCCTGCAAGTTCCTCCTTAATTGCAAAAGTCTGGGTGGCCTTCACACACGTGGTTTGCATAGCAAAGGAAAAGAGATAAGTTCAGTAACCTTGGAAGACCAATCTCTTTTTTTCCCAGCCTCTTGAGAAGCAATGCCCACAGGAACACACACTGTGTGTGGGAAATCAGAGAGGGCCTCTGGAGGGTGGTCTGGAGCGGCCAAAGAGGAGTTCTTTTCTAAAGCCTCAAACCATGTCCTGCTGTGTGAGAGTTCATTAGCTGGGATTCCATAAGTGGCAACAGTCTAAATCTCCTTAGCTAGACTCAGGCCATGATTCTTCCAACCAGGCTATAATCACACAGAAGATAATCTTGGCTCCAACGGCTGGGTTATAGCAGCTAGTCCAAGAAATGGCTCTTAAATTGAACCTCTTGGAGATTTGCATCTGATAAAGACAAGGAATTCTCTTCTTTGTCAACAGCTAACCACATGGGCTTCAGGGCATTGACTCCAGCAATGTAAGTAAGCTCAGCCACCAACCTGGGTGCCCAGAATCTAGTCTTTACTTGCTTACTTTCTCTTATGCAAATCCATAGGCCAATCATTGCTTTCATTTTCCGACCTCAGTTTTTCCAAATGACCTTGATTATCTGTTGCTCTGCGTCTACCTTGGATCTGTCATGCTGTGGGAACCTCCCCTGCAATGAGACAGTTTCAGTTTCATAATAACAATAATAGTCATAATAGGTGCTACTTGTTGATGTCAATTCTACGTCAGGAATTTTGCGAAGCATTCTTCAAATGATCTAATAAGCTCTTCACAATAATCCTAGGAAATTAAGCTATCTTCAATCTACAGCTGAGGGAACCAAGGCTCAGGAATTAAACAAGTATTCCAAGATCATGCAGCCAACGAGATGTAAAGTCTTGATGAATACTCAAGCTTGTGCCAAAGTCCATGCTCTAATATTTTGTACTTGATGTTTATTAAGTCAATCAATATATCTACACGTGCACAAAAGAAAATCATAGAGGTAGGTTCCAACCTCCTAAATTATTTAGAAACAGGAAACTCACTTAACCAAGCACTCCATTTCCCAGGCAAGTCAGTTAACTGAATTGTTATAGTATAGTCAATGCTCAATCAATACTAAATTACTTGCATTATAGAAGGTAGCATTAGTGGAAATGGAAACTGAATAATCAATATAGCTGTGTTTGTGATGAGATTTTGCTGTCTAGTGCATGGAAATGTGGTACGAAGAATGTGGAAGCCTCCCTGAGGTTGTAGCAGCTGGGGACAAAGTCCTCTTTTTAAGGAGTGTCTGTGGTTCTCATATTTCTTCTGCCTGTCCCCCAAGACATACCAGGTTTCATGACTTCTTCACATCTTCTCAGAGCACAGCCCATGCTCTTAGCATCATCTCGTTGGCTTTGCATCGAGAGTGTGTACGTATGTATGTGTATAGGCAGATGAATATGTGGGTAATCAGAGGAGCAGCTGCAAACAATGATTCCTTCCTGCTACAGCCAAGAAGGGTATAGAAATTACCGGGTGGAGTTAGATCCCTGTTCACATAGAAGATTGTTGTGAGAGGCAAACTTTCTTCTGCCATATTCAGAAGGTCAGACAGTCTTTGGAATAACCCAACTCATGACAGAGCTTCATTTCTTGCCATTTTCTGAGACCTTCCCAAATATTTTAACCCATAATAGCTTTTGGGGGTAATCATTCCACGAGTTTACCTCTATCTGTTCTTTGTTAAAATTCACTTTGGATAGTCTTTCAGACTTATTGAGATTCCCTGGAAGATATATGTTATCATAAAAAAATTAACCCTGGTTTTAGAGTCAGAATATCTAGATGTGAAACTCAGCTCTGCCACTGATTAGCCAAAAAAGACTTTCAGCCAAGATAGCCGGCCAAGCTTCCATGGACATCCCCCACCCCAGTCTTAATGCATAAATATGCTTTTAAAAATTAAAAAAATTAGAATACCTAGTTGAATTCAGAAACAAGAAAGGGAAGCTGCAAGGACCAGAGATAAAGAAGAAACTGCAGTGGTGAGGGAAAGTGGAGGCCACATGGCCTGTGATGACAACAGAGGATGTGTGGCTTAAAGGAAAAGGCTTTAAAATATAGCCAATATGGGAGTGAAAGTCAACTGGCCTCATGCATCAGATGAAGCCAGAACTGGGTTCTCAGGACAAAGCTGAGAACCAGAAAGATTCTCATGAATGGGGCGAGGAAAATTTCCATCCCATCCCTAGAGTGGCATAAACTTGGGCTCCCTGCCCTAGACCATGTTGAAACAGAGTTGATTGAGAGCCAGTCAGACCCCAGTTCTGTGGCACAAGATGGGGTCAAGGGGCTTGAATTCTTGTGTCACATGCAGTATAGAAAACTTGTAATGCAGGAATGGAGAGACCAACCTAAAAGCCTGTTCTGGACTGGTGAGCCCTGTAGATTCCAGGCTGAGGCAATTGTAGGGACACTTCCAAATAATCTCCTAATTAGTTCACTGACCAGTGGAAGAGCATCCCCTCACAGTTTTGTACAGATAACCTCAAAAGGCACAGGAGCTTTGGGGGAAGGCTGCAGGGTCTATGGAAATGTGTGGCATCTGCTTGTTTTCATTTTCAGCTCACTCCCCACCTTCACCCTCTGTGCATCCTAATCCCCAGGAAAATTGCCACAGCCAGTCTGTCATCACCTTTTTCCCTGATAGTAACACTCTTCCTAATTTCTTTCCTGGAGGTGTTAACACTGATATTTAGATATTCGACCCTGGGTCCCCATAGTAGATATGGCCACAGAGACATATATTAAGGGATGACGAAGTCTACCTGCTTCTGGTGGTAGTCATTTGAGGCACTGTGCACCAAACACTCCTATCAAGGCTTTGTGGTCCAGACAATGTCCATTCTATGACCCCACTAGTTTGCCAAAAATTATTCCTTTGGCTCTGCCTTTTACCGTTAAATCCTCCACATTCACTTCCATGTGGAAGTCATATCTCCCTTTTCCCAAAGCTCCACACCTCTTTGCATCCATCTCTCACGGTATTTGTTGATTTAGTGTCATCTGGTTCTATTTATGCACTTGTCTCATCTTTCTTCCTAATAATAAGCTCCTTGATTCCAAGTCCAAGGATCTTTCCAATGAGCCACACTCTTTTGATCTTCGAGTCTCCATTTTCAATAGAATTATAAAAGCCACACAAACATAAACAACAACTCAACTTTTTTCTCTTTCTATTTTGAAATCATTCTTCTTTCTCTTTTGTACCTAAGTCCCTTCTGGGATATTGTTTAATCATGAGCAATTCTGTTTCCTCTTCAGGTAAGACTTTCTTATGAATTACTTACAATAGTTAGTTTAAACGCTGTAGAGATTTGTTATCTATTAAATGGGCAGATAAAATTGCTTGTGTGTGTGTGTATGGGTGTTGGGGTCAATTTATCAATCTTCTTCTTGGAACAAAAGGATGAGACTGAACTGCAGGGACTCCTTTAGTTCTTCCTCCAAATATTACTGAAAGAACCAAAGACCTACCTAAGGCAGATGAGAAAAGACAACCTCTTTCAAAGGCAGTAGCGGTGCCCCACCTTGTTTAGGGCAGGACAGGACTTTGATCTTCTCTTTGGCGTTACTGTTTACTTCTCACCAGTTTCTGTGTCTGCCTCTTTCTCGTTTCTCATCACCAATCAAGGTAGCTACTGGGTTAGGCACTCCCTAACGTAGAAAGTGACTGCAGCCTCTGGAGACTAGGGCAAGGAGAGGGTGAGTTCAAAATAAAATGCCAAATGGGCACGGTGGCTCACGCCTGCAATCCCAGCTCTTTGGGAGGCCGAGGCGGACCGATCACAAGGTCAGGAGATTGAGACCATCCAGGCCAACATGGTGAAACCCCATCTCTCCCAAAAATACAAAAATTAGCTGGACGTGGTGGTGTTTGCCTGTAATCCCAGCTACTCGGGAGGCTGAAGCAGGAGAATCGCTTGGACCAGGGAGTCGGAGGTTGCAGTGAGCCAAGATTGTGCCACTGCACTCCAGCCTAGTGACAGCGAGACTCCATCTCAAAAAATAATTAATTAATCTTTAAAAAATGACAGAGTGGCTAAAGGATGTTTAGCCAAGGAACTGTTGGTTTTTGGGAACAGAAACCCTTACAAGGAAGCTCAAGTTAATAGGGAGTTTATAAGGATGCAAAGGGATCCCATAGAAACACACACACAGGAAGGACAGCGAAGCCTTGTGGGAACTGGAAAGTCTCTGGAAGAGTCCATCTCTTGTCCTTTTCCGCACATCCTCCCTTCGTAACTGAAGACTTTCTTCTCGATTCTAACTACAGGAGGTTTTCATAGCCCCCTGTGAGTAGCCATCCTAGTCCCGGAGTCTTCATGATCTTCTTTCTCCCCTCCCCAGAGGTGATCGACTCAATTTCTGGGTCTTAATTCCATGTCCCTGGGAGACTAACTCTGATTGGACTTGCTTGGATCAAGCATCTACCTCTGGTCTGATATTGTGCCCAGGATTAAGGATAGGAGCTGGGAAAATTTAGAGTGAGGAGGAGAAATTTCTGAGGTGTCTATGGATTGGAAATCTTTAAAGAGAGGTGGATGGGAAAAAATTTTCAGTATAGATAGAAAGATGCAAGGCCAGTGTGGACTCTGGACCAGCTTCAGTATGAATCAAAGTCATGCCTGCACTCCAAACCAACGTGGCCAGACTTTCATTAAGCCCATCTGTCCCAGGAGCCTACTTTTCAGGTAAGTTTCGGTGTTGAGTGACGAATCATTGAGAATGGACTGAAAAGGACATAGTCTTTGGAATGACTCGATCAGTAGTCTATTGTCCGACCATCACCACATCAAGGGCCTTTGCCTTCCAATGACGCAGTTTATTCTTCTGCATAATTCACAGATCTTCCACTTGGAAATGTTCTGAATTACAGTTTCTTATTCAAATTAGGTTGAAGAAAACAGTTTTCATTTCTGAGACACTTGCCTCTCAAAGCATATTTCTTGAGGTTTAGCAACTATTTTCTTCGTTTCTCAGGGACTGGTAACTCAAGAATGAAATTGGGAAGCTTTTGACCTCCCCAATATAAGAAGGGAAGAGTGGCAGCGTTTGTGCTTTTCTGAGTCGTTTTTCTGGACTGTGGCCTCTCTTAAGTCACACAGGGTGACCGTCTTGCTGCACGTCACTGTGTGCATCATATTGACTGATCCACTGGGGTGACTGAGTGAAGGCTGTGATGTGATAATAGTAGAAATAGCAGTAACAACCGTAAGTACAACCAACCTCAGGTGGCTACTTATTAGAACTCCCTAACACTTTATAGCTATTGTAATTTTTAATCCTCATTACAAAAATATGAATGTGGTATTCTCTCTATTATATAGAGAAAAACTTAGATGACTTGAATATCTTTGCTTTCTTCACTCTGACAAGACAGTGGACCCAGGCTGTGTCTATACAATGTCCAACAGCTAGTCAAGTCAAGTCAAACTGGGAGTTGCACATATGCAAAACAGTTAGATTTGCATATGTTTTTATTTGTGGTAGCAAGTCTGCTAAATAGTCCAGTGATTATTTCTCACTATCACTATTTACATATTAGCGTCTTCCTATATCTGCACAAGATATAATGGAAACTTTGAATTCAAGGCTTGTTTTAGGCCACATGACCTACCATCCACTTCAAAGGAATATATCACATTTATTCCACTAAATGACAGGCACAATCAGTATCTTATAAAATTAAGAAAAGGAAAAAAGGAATCTGTGGGCAGTTATGTACAAGTTGTATAAAAATAATAATAGCGAGGCCATGTTTTCTCCCACATAATGTAAAACAAATCTTTAAGACCTGCATTCCAAAATGTTGAAGTCACTCTTTAATGGATTTTAATCATAAAGGGAAATACATTTTTTGCTAATAATAAAAATATTATTTGCAATTGCCCACCCATAAAAGCTGCATTATTGATCACTGTGTTCTAGTGAGTATTTTACATTTCATTAATATTTACAGTGGCATTAATCATGGTTTGGATGTGAGATTTGAGTGACAGCACCTTGTCTGAGGTTCATACTCATTTTTAAATTTGCAGTCTGTTGCTCATCTCAGATGTCTCTAAACTGTCTAAATCAATGTGATCTACTGAACAAAAAATGTGAGTTGGGAACTTGAGAGTTTTGCGTTTTTATTGATGTCATTAGTGACTTCCAATGGAAACTTAAACTTCTTGCCTTTCAGTATCTATAAGTTTGAAATAGGACTAATACTTGTTTTCTAAATAATGGATTTGATCTCTATCTTCCCTCCTAGCACAAGTATTGTGGTCATCTAATTATGTACGGGACTTTTCTTCCCTTTGTTTCATCAGAGTAGAAAGGCAGTGTTGTTCTACAGAAAGTGCAGGGAGCTGGGGGTTGGACTGTAAATCTGGAGTCATCTACTAGTTTGTGACATAGATCAAAACACATAACCTTTTTGAGTTTCAATTTTCTCGTCTGTAAAATGGGGATAACAATGGTCTTCCAGAAAGGGGATGAGAATTAAGTAAAATAATCTAAGTAAGATGCCCAGCATAATAGGCATTTAGAAAAGTTTTTCGCCCTTACAATTTATGTAAAATGTTACAATTAACAGTTTCTGAAGTTTTGGAGAAAAAAAAATTCCTCCTTTATATGGAGACTTTCCAAGAATCTTTTCAAGAAGGATTACTGTTTTCTTGGTTTATGCAAAGTGAATAGAGTATATTTTTTTCTTTTTTCTTATATTTCTTCTATTTGCCCTTTTATTAGTTTTTCACCAGACATATGCAAGATTGCTCATTAAGTTTTAGGAATATTTGAGAAAAACTGATGCAAGGGGATAGGTGGAGGTGAGGCATCTCTTGATGCTGTAGTAACAACAGAGAATTTAGCTTTTTAATTAAGTAAATGTGAAAATAAATATCAAGTTAAAATGTCTAGGAGGCACTGGCACAAATCTGGGTAGGTACCCTGGGTTGGAGGAGGGTTACATTAGCTCAAATTTCTCCTTTTTGAGAATGATTCTTGCTACCTTTGATCGATTGTTCTTGTCCTTGACTTCCTGGCTGGTGGGAGATTTTCGGTGCTGACAGTCAAATTTTTTAAAATGGCTGGAGCAGAGTTAGAGAAGGAAATTTCTGTTTATTTCACTACAGTAGCTGCCAAAGGTCATCATCAAGATAGTCACTTCATATAATCAATCCTTAAGTCATCATTAAAATAGATATGATTCTTCCCCCCTACTCCCATAGAGTTCCATGCCATTCTATTTATAATACTTCTGAATGCTGTTTTGAAGATGATCTTACTGAAATTGATTAAGATTTCTTTTGGGAGAATGGCTGACATGGCCAACGGGGAATGAAAGATGTCACCACATTGTGCCCAGGGGATATGGTTTGGCTCTGTGTCCCCACACAAATCTCGTGTCAAATTATAATCCCCAGGGTTAGAAGAGGGGCCTGATGGGAGGTGATTAGATCATGGGGCGGACTTCCCCCTTGCTGTTCTCGTGACAGTGAGTTCTTGCCGACCATGTGAGGATGTGCTTGCTTCCCCTTCACCTTCTGCCACAATTGTAAGTTTCTCCCTATAAGCAGAAGCCTATACAGCTCACAGAACCATGAGCCCATTAAACTCCTTTTCTTTATAAACTACCCAGTCTCAGGTATGTTTAATAGCAATGTGAGAATGGACAAACACACCAGGTAAGATTTGTCCTCTGCTGCACACTTATAGCCACTGTTCCTGATTGCTGGCAGTGGTCTGGTGGTTAGAACAGACTCTTGGACCTAGGTGAACTTTGTTATTCATTGCTTTTCTATCAAACCAGGCCATTTGCTGTTGTGGTCCCAGGTCAGAGAAGAGCCAGCAGTGCCTTTGCTTAAAGACTTTTAGAATGTTCTGCCATCCCTTTCCTGCCTTTTGAAGAAATAGCTTCAAGGCACTTATTTTTAAAAGGACAGATAAATTGTTCTTTAATGGAGAACACTTTTCAGACCATTCAAGTCTCAGAGCCTGTTTTGGCTGAGATATGAGACAAAACAATCCTCTTTGTGGAAACTAGCTCTCTTGTCCCTCTTGCCTTTTAAAGTCATTAACAGCACACTAAGCAATTTGGAATGTCCAACCACTGACTCAGCTAGGTTTCATTGCTTTGTTTACTTTGTTCTTCATCTTTCAGCCTCTTCATATTGCATTATGTAAAAGGCTTCTTCCTAAAAATTTAGACATTTCAGTTGGATTTCAGCAACTCAGAAAAAGTTGTTTTCTTAACTTGGGCAAGATCCATTTGTCAGTGTTCTTGACTATCTGTAGATGTGCATGTTTCTGTACATTGGGTGATACATACACACACAGACACACACACACACAAGTTGGGGTTCATCATTCCACAAGCATAGATTGAGTTTAAAAACGATAGGAAGACTTAGAAAGTATTTACAACTTTTAAGGCTTTGATACCTTGCTCCAGTTCCTAAGTGTTGGGAAGTTTCAAAGGATGGGACAAACTGGCTGGGGTGAGCAGTGGTGAGAATACAAGTCAAAATAGAACAGGCAAGACTTAAGGACTAGAGAGGTGGAAAGGACAGAGGACCAAGGGTCAGAAGCCCCGGGGCTTCAGCCTGGTACTGCCATTAATTACCGGAATGAACTAGAACACATCTCTTCTGGGTTTCACTGCCCTCATCTTGAGATAGTTGGTCTAGATTGGGGGTTGTTGGCCCACTATGATCGGTGGACCCAACTAGCCCCCAACCTGCTACTGTAAGTGACATTGTGCTGGGACACAGCCATGGCCATTTGTTTAGGTACTGCCGATGACTATTTATTCTTACTACAAAGGAAGAGTTGTGATAGAAACCTTATGACCCACAAGGCCTAAACATTCAACATCTGGTCCTTTAAGGAAAATGTTTGTTCAACCTTGGTCTAAAGGATTTCCATCACTCGAGCTCTAAACTCTGTAATTTCTCTTTATCTTGAACTAATCTTTTTCTCTAACCACACTATGGGGAGCCTAACTTTCTCGCAAATTGGATACGTTCTTCTTTTCACTCTGCGGCCAAGATACACATGCTTGACAATAAGTGGGACTTGAAGGCAAAGAATCATATCCTCTAGGAAAAGGAAAACAAGACGGAAGATGGTGGGAAAGATGAGGATTTGGAGGAGTTTGGCCAAATGACAGAGGCGTGCTTAGCCACACTGGGCTGTGCTCCCAAACGCCTTCCTTTAGAATTCTTCAGGGGCAGCATCTGAGTCTCATACATAATGAAATCGGTTGTGTAATGGGGAAGTTCACACTCAGCAATGTTAATGGAATGAGGCTGGACCAGCTGGTTGGCAGGAGGGGTTTCCCCTTTGGGAGATGCTACTGTGATTCATATGTGTGGGTTGACTACAAAGAAGTTCTGAGTAGGGAAAGGAAGGGACAGGAGGAGAAAAAAAAGAGAGAAAGGGAGGACAGGGATGGGCAAGTTAAGACACCACAAAGCGGCAAGCATTGACCAGAACAAGGGCTGGCTTTGTCCTAGGCACTCTGGGGGCACAAAGGAGAATGGGACATAGCCCCCATTGAGAAGCTAAGCTTTAAGCCAAGGGCTTAAAGACAAAGGCACAGCTTCCCGTGGAATGAGAAAAGTACCCCCAGGAAGGGCAAACCAAGACAGACAGAATTCGCTTTTATGATAAAATATATAGAAAAATAACCAAAATGTCCAAGTCCTACATTTTATATCTAAATCCTAGAAAGGCCTGGAAATGCTAATGATAAAAATTTCTGCTGAAAATACGGTAGACATATTTCTGTCTACTTTGCAGCCTGGTAAACAGAGTCTTTCGTGATCTGTTTCTTTCTTACCTCTCTGCTTCATCACTCATCTCTGTACCATTTCTGCTGCATTCTCAGCCACACTGAACTTGGCCTCCTTCTCCTTTAATATAACCAACTCACTCCTGCCTCCAGCCTTGGCCACTCCTGCTGCCGCCTCTGGCAGGAGTTTCCTCCGTGCTGTCTGCCCCACATCACCTGCTGCTACTTGTCCTTCAGATCTCACTCAGTCCCTGTGTCATCTTCCCCAGTAAGCCGCCTCTGACCCCCAAGGCTAGGTTGGCTCTCTTGTTATCACAATTTTAGGTACATTTCCTATCACACTACACGATAACTTCTTGTCCGTCTTTCCCAATTAGTTTGGGTTCCCTCAGAAGCAGACCCTGACTTTGGTAACATTGTGAAAGAAAAGGATTTGAGTGCATATGGTTTAGTTGGGAGATAAGCCTGGATAAAACAAAAAACAAAATGTCAAAGGAGTAAAGATGTGATACAGAAAAAGGAAGGTGGAAAATGAAAGAGTCTTTGTGAAGTAAGCTTTCACCATGGGTACCAGGAATGCGATCCCTCTGGGGAGTCTGGGAGCCAGCGTAGAACATGCTTGGCAGAGTTACCCCACCGGAGGAGTGAGGGAGCTGGGGTGTTTATATACCGTGTGAATTCATCAGCCATTGAGGGCTGCTGTCAGTGAGGGAGGGAATGAATTCCGTGGCATTTCTGGCCTACCTTGTGGGCATGCAGAGTGGACTGTGGTGTTGGAGCAAGCCCTCAGCAAGGGGGTACAGGTGCTGGCATTTGGAGTAAGGCTGACGTGGTATGAAGTGGTAAGGCCAACAGGTCACGGGATGGGCAATGACAGTGACATTGTTCATTGTCTCCTATTAGACTCTTGGAGTTGAAAAGCACTGAATTTGGAAAAGCATGGGGCTTTTCAGATCAAAGTGGGGCTGACACAGCTGGGGGCTGGATGTGCATCTCCCTCTTCAGGGCATGTTACTTTGAGTCTCTGTGGGGTCTCTCCCTATGTGCTAGTTCGGGCTAACTCACTGTGGCTTCAGAGCTGTCAGACTCGTAGCTGGAGGACCAGGGATTCAAAGGCAAGTGTACCAAGAGGACCAGGAAGAAGATCGGTGCCTTTTAATAACCCACCCTCTGAAGCCACACAGTGTCACCTCCTCTGTGCTGCCAAGAATGCTCAGATTCAAGAGGAGAGAGCACAGACCCCACTTCTCCCTAAGACTAGGATCAAAGTCACATGGTAAGAAGAACATGTGGGATGGAAGGTATGCATTATCTCTAAAATATAGGCATGTGCCGCATTAACATTTCAGTGACATTTAGGAGATATAAAGTTTTTATTCCCTGTCAACACCTATATTGTCTGGATACCTGCGAGTACATCTGAGGCTCTTAACACTCAGGATTTCTGTTACAATTTTAGCAGAAATCTCATTATTCTTCCAAAGCTATTTAGCACACACAGTGCTCAGCTTGGAATCTGAATTGACCTAGGGTATTAGCTTATATTCCATCTATGAAATGTACCATAAAATATGTAATCAAGAGCGTAGCAAATGTCATGAGTGGTAGAAACTATAAAAAGACTGACAAGTTTAACTGCAGACAAATTAAAAACTTTAGAAGTAAACCAAATTGAGAAAAATTAAAAATGAGAAACTTTTGTAACATGAAAGGCAAATAATTGGTATTCTTAAAACATGAAGAAATCCTACAACTAAATTAGAGGATAAACAGTCCAACAGGAAAAATATGAGGACATAATTTCTTTTATGAAAGTAATAATGCACCATTTCATATTTGCCTGTCAAATAAAAACAATGAGTCACCATTTCATTTTTGTCTATCAAATTGGTGAAGAGTAAGAATTCTAAGGTCCACACTGTCAGGAGCATGGGGAAATGGATTCTCTCACACCCTGCAGGAGGGAGAAGGAAACTACAACTTTTCTGGAGAGCAATAGACATGGAAAGCCTTTGAAAGATATGCCCTTTGATCCAGCAATTTTTATATGGGGGTTTATCCCATGACGGTCATAGGGCATGAGCACAAAAATGTTTGGACAGAAATATTATTTTCGGTGATGTTTATAGTAGAAAAATCTGGAATGAACAGTGTCAGGTAACAATGAAATACTTTGCCACTTTAAAACTTACTTCATATTTCATAGATTAGGTTGGCGCATGTATGTATATGCACATAAATATATATTTCCATAGATGCAAAGACTTTATAATGTATTGTTAGGTGAAAGAGTGTAGGAAAGTTTCAAAACAGCAATGATGTAATTCTATATATGTGTATATCTCTAGGAGAACAAGAAAAAGGATGAAATGCCATACATCTAATATTATCAGAGGTTACCGCTGCAAAGTATGATTATAGATGGTCTGCTATAAAGTCTTTTTAATCGGTATATCTGATATGGTTTGGCTGTATCCCCACCCAAATCTCATCTTGAATTGTAACTCCTATAATTCCCACATGTTGTGGGAGGAACCCAGTGGGAGATAATTGAATCATGGGGCAGTTTCCCCCATACTGTCCTCGTGGTAGTGAATAAGTCTTATGAGGTCTGATGGTTTTTATAAGAGTTTGCCCCTTTCACTTGGTTCTCATTTTCTCTCTTGCCTGCTTCCATGTAAGACATGCCTTTTGCCTTCTTCCATGATTGTGAGGCCTCCCCAGCCACATGGAACTGTGAGTCTATTAAACCTTTTTCTTTTTAAATTACCCAATATCAGGACTGTCTTTATCAGCAGCATGAAAACGGACTAATACAGCATCCAGAGCTTTCCTTAGAATGAACCTCTCCATGCTATTTTTTAAAATTCTGAACATAAATGTGACATTTACCTTTTTCTAAATGTCTGTTACATTATACAATAAGTGGATATGGATATATTTTAATTGTAAAAGTTCAAGCAATATAGTAAATATAATAGTACAAATACATAATTTATATGATTGTGTATAATATTTCACACAATATATTTATATAATATATAGTATAAATATACATGTACACTGTAAAGAAAAATCCTCCTTTACCATTAAGTTATTTTTCAAAGAAAAATATTAGGCCAGCTTCCATCCCTCACCATTTATAAACACAACCCAGACATAGTTAAATGCACACCAGTGGGCTTAGTATCTGAACACAATTTAATAACTGCCTATTAGTTTAATGGGCCCAAGTCAGTAAACCACACAGTCACGGAAGAGGCAGGGCCCAACTGACTCTGACTGGCGTGGCCATGATGAAATGCTTCTGCCCAGGAGAAGCACTGAGAAGCTGCGCTGGTCACATTTTACTGTTCCACTCAAGGAGTGCAAGAAAGTAATGTGAGGCATGGAAACCTCCAACCCAGGGCTCAGTCCTGGTTTTTAAAAACAGGCTATGGTTCTGAAGGCCAGACCAAGGGGCACTGCTTAAATGTCAACATTAGGAGTGAAATGTGTTCTCTTAAGGCTGATGATGGTGTAAAAGTCCAGTCAAATTGCACCTTAGATTACACCTGAGCTGTTGTTATAAAGCTCTGACAAAAACCATCAGTAAGACTTAAAGAAAGCTTTTATTCCTTCTCACTTATCCCCTGCCTTCACATTTACAAAGCTTACAAGGAAAAAAGCCTGCCAGCATGAATTTCCTCGGAGTGTTTCACTATTGCCTGTGAAAAGCATTTTAGGTCCACTGATAAGAATCTGTTTGTGTAGGTAATTGCTTCCGAGGAAACTTGGATTTTTTTCTGCCTACTGCTGGCAGAGGAATGACTTGCATCTCATAAAAGATGCAGGTTTGATCATTAGAATCCCTGCCCGACTTCTCCCGTTTCTGTGCCCTGGTCCCTTAGTGCATATCCAGGACATAGTCGATTTCTCTATGCTTCGTTCTCCTTGAATACGAGATAAATGCAGAATAAATACTCTGGTGATAGTGTTGGGAAGAAAAAACATTTTCTAGAGGTTTCTATTACAATTACACATTACCGGGAGACAATGGGGCAATTTAAAAGAATGAAGACAAGCTTACAAGAGTTTTGGAGAAACAGTAAGCAGTTAGGTGGAAAAAGCTCTAGAACTATGAAGCGTTTTACTGCGCTCTGCTAGTACCAAAAGTCTATTTTTGCTTATGCTATTAGGTACTTTGCTTTAGCTGATGTCTTCTAGGCTACCTGTCAAATTACCATAGTTATTTTCAAGAATCCACTACCTCTCTGCATTTTAATCAGTCCCTATTGCAGATACATGTAAGCTCTAACATAGTCCAATAAGAAGAACACAGGCTCTCCCAGACCTATCCAGTGTTTCTGTATCCACATAGATCACATAATATTTTTAAATGCCGGACTGATGGACTGGCCCCCTCTGCCACTGGAAAGAGGTATAGTGTGGTGCTAAAGGGCATGGGATTGGAGCAGAGGCTTGAGTTTGGGTGCCTGCTCTGGTGCCCATTCACTTTTTCCTTTTAGCAAGTTCCCTAGCCAATCTGAGTCTGTTTTCTCATCTATAAAATGGGATGATGTTAGTAACACCTATCTCACAGGACTGTGGGAGGTTGAAATAAAATCATGCATAGTGAGCTCTTAGTCCAGTGCCAGGTAGGGAATACCCTAGTTCTTATAAGTGTACTGGGAACTCTTTCCCACCACAATCCAGATGGAGCTGGTCTCCTGTGGTTTGCCAAGCCATCTCCCACTCACCTTTGCTTCTTGCCATCTTTCTGCAGCTCTGCGAGATATTCTTTCAGAACCATGGTCCAGTCAATAAATGTCCCCTCTTTTTCCTAGCATCTCCTACTATTTTGTCTTGGGTCCATTCTCCCACTCGGATAGTTAACCTCATGAGGGAAGAGAACTGTGTGCTATTTTGTGCACAGAAATATCAGGGAGCATGTCCTTGGACTTCTGACAGGACATAGAATGGAGCAATGTGGAATCCGTGTGGTATAACCCTCAAAGGGCAGGGTTTCAAACACAGATGGAAATGGAGGCCCAGAGAGTGAGAACGACCTTCCCCAAAACATGGAATCTCCTTTTACTGAAGCTGCAACAGGCGCCTCTCTGTATGGCGTGGGACCCCATGTTGCCTCTCTGGATGCCTTCCTCAGCCGCTCTCTCTGACCAATGAGAACATTACTCGTTGTTTACCCATTCAGTCCACTGAATAGTTAGTACTTAGATGTGCTTGCACTCATCTCTGCTTTGGAGCTTAATCTAGGAGAACTGGTCTCCATAAGGGGGCTGGCCCCATCCCAGGATACCAGCAGAAGGCTCTGTCTTGTCATCTGGCACCTGAAGCTTCCAGTGATGCAAGGAGCTAGATGCGTTACACGTCTGCACCGCGTCCCTCAGCCACGTCGATTCTGGGACACAGTCAGGCCTGGCAAACCTTTGGCTTGGCCTGCAGCTCGATGCCATGTTGGTGCCATGTAATGTTTGCCAGTCTCGTGAATAAAGAAGGATTCAGGACAGCTTCTGGTACTGCCAATCAAGGCTTAAAGTTTCCATCCTGTGTGAGCGAGACTTGGTTGGTCTTACAGCTCCGTTATAAATTAAAATAGCCAAGTGATTAAATATTCATGCTTTGCTTATTTCAGTATATTTAATTTATTATGTATCACTTTTCTTGGGTTTTATATAAACTTGCCTGAGGACTTTCTTTTTTTCAGTTTAAATTCTGGCAGAATATTCCCTTTTCCTTGGCAGGGTGTTGATTAGTTAAAGTCTGCTTAGCTGAGAAGTTTTTTTTTTTTTTTTTACAGATTGCTCTTGCACTTTAATAAAAATGATATTATAGTCATTATCACCAACATTAATCAATCTTTAGTGATCATTAATGTGGTGCCTAACCTGAGGTGCCATTAAAACATCTACTTCATTGCATTCCAAGCCTGGAATCATTGCCTTCAGTTTTTCTACCCAGCATTTTCTATTCATATAGGATGGAAAAAAAATGAAGTAGAGACTGGTTTTTTTCTGCCCATTTCTGTCACTGATAAAAATGAAATAATATCATTCTTCCATCTTTTTACAGAGCAGGTCTTCACCAAATTCTATCTTGTAACAGTCTTAGTTTGGAAGATGTGATCAGAGAGCTTTTTCTCAAACCTGATGAGTAGGCTAGCTGTTCTTCTAAAGCTTTCCTAATGCCTAGATGTGTAATATAAAGCACGATTGAGGCTGGACTGGGGCTCAGAGCTTGTACTGATGCATAGAAGTTTTCCTCCCAAGTCTAAAGCAAGGAGGTAAAAAAAAAAACAATTGATTAGATTTCACAAAAGTCTTCAGGAGAGCTTGTGATTGCTGCTTTTTGAGAGCTATTTTTCTCTTTTTAAAAAGTCATAAGGCCCTGTTGGACGCAATTTCAAATATATAAATAATGATCCCTTGATTATAAAAAGCTAATTAAAAATTACAGGCTTTGTCCCCCCCACATCTTAACTTGCACCACCTCTTGCCACCACCCACACAGCATCTGCTAGAACCTAAAAATGAGTTTCAGTATTAGCCTATGAAAATAACAAAACAAAGTTAGAAATTAACATTTGCTGCCAAAGGAGAAATCATATGTCACTCCTCTGCTCAAAAGAACTGTGTAAACAGCAAGAAAAGAGAGGGAAAAGGAAGGAGGAAGGCAAAGAGGGAGGGAGAGAGAAATGGAGAAGAAGAGGGCACAAAGGAAGGGAGGAAAAAAGGGAGGGAGGGAGGAAGGGAGGGAGGGAGAGAGGAAGGGAGGGAGGGAGAGAGGGAGGAAGGGAGGGAGGGAAGGAGGGAGGGAAGGCAGGGAAGGATGACGGAAGGGAAGGAGGGAAAAAGGAAAGGGAGAAATGAAGAAAAGGGAGAAAGGAAAGGGAGAAGGAAGGAAAAAGGAGGGAAGGGACAAAGGGAGGAAGGGAGGGAGGGAGGAAGGGAGGGAGGAAAGGGGAGGAATGAAGGTAAGAAAGGGAGAAAGGAAAGGGAGAAGGAAGGAAGGAAAAAGAAAGGAAGGAAGGAAAAAGGAAGGAAGGAAGGAAAAAGGAAGGAAGGAAGGGAGGTAGGGAGGGAAGGAGGAAAGGAGGAAGGAAGGGAAGACAGGAGGAAGGGAGGAAGGGAGGGAGGGAGGGAGGAAAGGGGAGGAATGAGGGAAAGGAGGGAGAAGGGAAAGGGAGAAGGAAGGAAGAAAAAAGGAAGGAAGGAAAGAAGGAAGGGAGGGAGGGAGGAAAGGAGGAAGGAAGGGAGGGAGGAAGAAAGGAAGGAGGAAAGGAAAGGCAGGGCAGGAGGAAGGTAGAAACTGAAACACACATTAGGTGGAAACTTAAGAAATGTGCAGGAAGTGTGTGAAGGAAATTTTGATAATTCCTGTGAGACATAAAGTTTTAATAATAGATACCTACTTTTGAAAAGATAATTTCTTTCCAAATTAATTTGTAAACAATGTATTCATAAATGATTTTTAAAAAGAACTTTTAAAAAGTCCTTCTGGCTGGGTGCGGTGGCTCACGCCTGTAATCCGAACACTTTGGGAGGGCGAGGCAGGTATATCATGAGGTCAGGAGATCGAGACCATCCTGGCCAACATGGTGAAACTCTATCTCTACTAAAAATACAAAAATTAACTGGGCACAGTGGTGCACATCCCGAGTCCCAGCTACTTGGGAGGCTGAGGCAGGAGAATCACTTGGACCTGGGAGGTGGAGGTTGCAGTGAGCTGAGATCGCATCACTGCACTCCAGCCTGGCGACAGAGCAAGACTCCTTCTAAAGAAAAAAAAAAAAAAGCTATTCTAAATCTTCTATTATCTGGAAGACTAGTTAAGAATAATAAACATTTTTTTTAAAAAAATTAGGGGATACTGGTACTGTCAGATATAAGATTTAAAAGATAAAATAATTAGATGATGCTTACTGATTCAAGAATAGACCGTTGGGTAAAAAAAAAAAAAACAGGAATAAACAAAAGTATATATGAATACACATTTTTTATAAAAAAAGATTTATTAAAAGATATATAAATTCCTGATGGGCAGGTTGGCAACACAATGCCAGAAAACTCAATAATTTAATGAATGACACCAAATGCGCCTGTCCCAGAAAAAAGTTGCCAGATATGTCTCTCTCCTCTATTGAGAAGAATGGCCTCCTTAATGCACAACGTGAGCATGTTTCTGTAACTAATGTTGAAGCCAGTGAGGATTTCAGAATCCATATCGATGGCAGCTCATGGGCTGTGGGACTGACCCTCTTCTGGGTGTGTCATCTTGGGCTGAGCTGCTGCTGCTGGGTGTAGAACTCTGCAGTGGTGCTCAGTTCTCAAAATCCCAGTGCTCCTGGCTCCTGTGCTCAGCTGCTGGTGATCACGAATTTGCAACCTGGGCGAATATAGCAATTAGGTTATAGTTCAGACAAATTTACTCCCAGGAACCAGCAGATGGTGGGGACTTGTTGACTGCTACATACAAATATTTTATATGTGATAGAGGTGACATTTCAGACAAGTAAGAAAAGGATTTTTTATTCTTTTAGGAAAGCTATTTGGTGGGGTGTTGTATTCATTTCTTGTGGCTGGTGTAACTAATCAACACACATTTGGTGACTTAGAGTGACAGAAATATGTTCTCCTACAGATCTGGAGGCCAGAAGTCCCAAATCAGTTTCACTAAGCCAAAATCAGTGTTCACAGGGCTGAGCTCCCTCTGGAGGCACTAGGAAAGAATCTGTTCCTTGCCTCTCCCAGTTTCTGGTGGCAGCTCCCTGGCTTGTGGCCCACACCACTCCAAGTTCCTTGGCTTGTGGCCACATCACTCCAATCTCTGCCCTCATCTTCACTGCCATCCCCTCTTCTGTGTGTGTCAAACCTCCCTCTGTCTCTCCATTACGAGGACAATTGTGATTGGATTTATGGACCACCCGAATAGTCCAGGATAATCTGCCAGGTCAAGGTCCTTAACACAATTGTCTTTTTTCACTTACACGGTAACATTTACAGGTTCCAGGGATTAGGACCTGAAATCTTTGGGTGGTCGTTATTCAGCCAGTGCCAGGTGTGAACTAGATTCTTATTTCACCCGTACAGTGAATAAACGTATGATGTGTCAAATAATTAAATAGAAGGTATGAAGGCAAATAGTTATTGGAGCTGAGATGGTCTTTTTAAACATAAAATAAAAGATTGATGGTCTTGCTCATGTAGAAATTAAACAATTGTTTAGGCCTACAATTACCATAAACAAAATCACAAAGAATTGGCAAGCTGGAAAAAGTATTTGTGAGAGACAAAAAGTTCATACTATTAATGAATGAGGAGCTTTTATTAATCAGAAAAAAATGTACATCCCAATAGAAAAATGATCCTAGAACAGGGACAGGCATTTCATAAAAGAAGAAAATTAAAAAGTCAATGAACATAAAAAAATACTCTTGTAGTAATGAAAATCAAGTTAAATGTTGATCATGTGTTAGTTTTGGCTAATACAGTGACAAAAATTATAAAAATTGCAATACCCAATAATGGCAAGGAAATAAGGAAATCAACACTTTTATGCCCTGTTAAGTGCTGTGTTAATAGGTGTAGGCTTTCTCAAGAGCAATTTTGTAATACATATGAAAGACTTTAAAATCTGTGTTCTCTTTGAATCAGAAATTGTGATTTTAAATTATGGCAGAAAGTAAGCAACTATGCAAACAGAGTTGGACACCTATATTCTTTATAGCTCCATTAAAACATGGAAAAAATACAAGTAGTCTAATATCTCACAGTAGAAGATTGGCTAAAAATGTTTTGCTATAGCTATAGGATGAGATACAAGCAGGCCTTAATTCCAATGAGATGGAAAACATTCATAGCATGCAGTTAAATGAAAAGAGCAAGGATCAAGATCATCTGTACATCTGGGCCAATAAACGTGTGTGTATATGTTCCTGTGTACCTGAAATGGTGACTAAAAATGTTCACCGTGTCCTCATTGGAGGTAGGATTATGGGTGACTCCTCTTCCATTTAACACTTAAATTTTTCACAGTGAGTATGTATTACTTTTATAATTTGGAAAGAAGAAGTCAATGTATATATTTTAAATGATCTCCTGAATAAAGTCACATCCTCTAAATGTGGCAAATACAGACCCTTTATCATCTGTTTCCATCTACCTTTCCATTTTCACTTCCCTTGAGTACCCATTACCAGCTCCATGTTGCTATGACAACAATGAATTTCTTGGCCTTTTCTGAACTGGATCCTGTGTTTTCATGAATCTATGTCTTTACACATGTTGTTCCTTCTGGTCTGTATCTCTAGAGAACTGCTGCTGCCCATTCAAAACCCATCCCTCTAAGATGGGCAGGGAGTTTTCATGATGGTCTCTGGCAGAATAAGTCACTTCCTCTTTGCTGCCACAGCACAGCAAACTTCAACACATTGGGATTGTGTTTCCATCCTGTTTGTATGGCGTGGTTCTATTTCCCTTCAAGGACTGCGAATTCAGTGCAGGTGAGCACCCAGCCCCGTTCATGAGGCAGGGGGTTAGACTGGCTCACATGGAGCACAGAGGATAAAAGCTCCCCCAGGCCATACTACTCATAAGGAAGGTAAAGGGTGAGGTGCCCAAAGATGAGGACCATACGTAATTCTTTTATTGGTTAAATGTGAATTTTTAAATTGGACATAGTATTTAAACCCACTGACTTGCGTTGGTGGAAATTAAATCAATACAGTTCAAATTTGGTTGGAATTGCTTATTTTGGATTTTTCAGTGTGAGGAAAGCTGTTTTATTGTTGCTGTACTTTAACTTATAATTAGTGTGTTAAATGGTGCAATTTTGTTTAGCATATGCTGGCTGTGTTTCAAAATATTCTCACCTTTTTACAAACATCAGAGTCCTGAATTGTGCTGAGTCATTTGCTTTAAGTGAATCTTTAAAGATAATTAGGAACTGTTGGGAAGCAGCTATGGTCCCAGCGCCTACCTTTCCATAAAATGCAGAGAACAGGTGAGAAATAGGAGTCCTGTGGTGGCGATTAATGGGCCCTGGGCTGGTCAGGTCACCTCTCAGAGTTATAACAATGTTTTTGTTGTTTGTTTTCAGAAAGAAAAGAAGCTTACATGAAATGTGATTGATGCCAGTTGTTGGATCTGAAACATTAGAAAGGAGAATGCAGGTGCCTTTAAGACGCTGGTGGAAATGGATGGTGGCAAAGCTGAGCACTTACTCAGGGAGCAGAGCAATTTCGCCATTTGCCTCCACGATGTTGCTACACAGGGTGCAGGCAGGGGATCATCTGAAGAAAATCATGGTTGAGCTGAGAATGAATGCAAAAAAAGACATACAAACAAAACTGTACTGCTCCAGGAGTAAAGGCAAGGTGCTGGGTAGCCGTGCACATTTTGTTTCTAGCAGCTGGTGTTCTAGCTGCCATGGTGGGATTTGTGTACATTAGAATGTAGCATTTGGGGAATAGTTTCTCTCTAGGCTTTAGGATTTTGTTGCTTTTTTACATATTCCCCAAATTGTCTGCTCCCAGATGAGGTGCAGGGCATGGTGATGGGTCTGCAATATGTGTGTGTCCAGAAGCAAGAGAATGTGTTGTGGAAAGACAGGTGGGTGGTGAGGCTGGCCTGGAATTGGTGTCAGCTCAAGAATGGAACAGCCAGACCTTGAGCAAGTCACAAACTCCAGGGCTTAGTTTACTTCTTGGCAAGTGAGATGGACTGGTTTTTCGAATTTTATTTAGCAGAGGAATCTTCTTTTTCTCAAAGAAAATCTTACACTGAATTCCACTTTATCTTTAAAATAGATGTTAAAAATGGAAGTATTCTGACTGAAACAGAGAAGGAGAGTGTCCCTCTCTGCATGCTGGCCTTCCCTGACCGCTCTCTATTTGGATACCCCAAGGAACTCTAGATCTCTGGGAACTTACTGTGAAACCAGACTCAACCTTGGCTCACACCCCTTCATCTCTAAGGTCGTGTATTTTAAAAAGAAATGAAGCCCTAATAAAATTGCTTTGTGGCTTCATCTAGTTCAATCCATCCAATATGGAAACTAATTAAAAAACAATTTAAATGTTTACTGAAGTTTTTAAAAAATGAAAACAAATCAAACAAAACACTTGTGTCTTCTCAAAAAAAAAAAAAAAAATCCTTCCAAAGGATATCATTTTCATTACCAAAGCATAACTTCTCCTGTCTCCTGCAGCTTCACCCCCTTCACACATGCCATAGCTGATTCCAAAGTTCTTTCCTCTCTCCCTTTCACCGGAGTCCTTAACTCGGCTGGCAGAGGTAGGATCTTCTTCCTTCTCTTTCCTTTTCCCCATTTCCTTATCAGATGTCTTTTCTTGTTCATTTCACCTCTATTCAATCAACGGGAATCTGCCAGCTCTCATTCTTCTCCAGTTTGGTTTCACTGTGTCCATTTCAACCCCATCAGCTCTGTAAGACTTCCAGGCAGAACAGCTGCCAGGAAGATCCCTGGGTGTCTTCCTTTCAGAATGTAGCCAGGCAGGGTAGAAGAAGATTCTACCACTTAGAGGTCAGTATCTTCTTTACAACTTCCCTCTTCACTAGTGATCCAAACGTCCCATTCCTAGAACTCCTTCCTTGACTTTTGCTTTAAGTGAAATATTAAAAATAGGCAGGATCTGACTGGACTCCTGGGTTGGAGGCAAAGATCACATTTTGGGAGGTGTTTCCATGCTCGTGCGCTCTTCGTTGTGTGTGTCTCTTATTCTTGTCCTTTCCTTGAATCACTAGTGTTGTGAGATCATTCCGAAGTGCCCCAGCATTTCTGTGCCACGGCAGATGGTCAAGATAGGACCATCTTCTGGTTCTCTTGAGGTGAATGGGGTTATTTTAGGAAGTCCTCAGATCTTTCCAAGTGAGTTTCCCAATAGGATTCATCAGGCTTTGTGTGGGCTCAGGGGGGCTGTATGGAGGTGGTAGCTGCCCGAGGTGAGGCAGATCCTAGCTGAGGTCCCAGGCCTATTATATGGGTGTAAATGGGGCTATGAGGCCAGAAATACATTTCCTGCTGCTGTGTTCACACTTACCTGAGTCCTGTGTGACTGTGGCTGTTTCTCAGGTACAATCAACACAGGCTTAAGTTCTTTTTGGCTTCACATGAAAGAGCAACATGATCTCTACCCCTACTTCAGAACGACTCTATGTTTTCCTTTTAGTGTACCCATATTTCTTGTCTTTGATATGTGTTGATCCATTTCCTTATGTGTTACTCTTCTGGTGGCATTACCCCCTGCTGCCCACAACCCCTGCCCCCACCACACACACACACACACACACACACACACACACACACACACTCTATCTCTTTCTCTCCTACCCCTCAGGAGAGAACAATTGTGTGGCCCAGCTGTCGACATGCCAGGATCGCAGAGTGTGCTCTCTATTCAATACTTGCCAACAAACCTGACCCTTTGACAGTTTCAAAGCAATCACAGATCCTTGCTTTAAGAAAAAAAAAAATCTTCAATGGCAGGTCCATTGGTAAAGGATGGTGACAGAGGAAGTTCTAATGTGCAGCAGGTGAGCGTGAATGTGTATGTGTGTATGAATGTGTGTGTGAGAGAGAGAAAGTGCAAATCTCACAGGCCTCACTTGGCTGAGTCTGTGTTTGTATAACTCATTAGTTGCTTATGGAGTCATTAGGGCTGGGGAACCCGTTCTACTTCATTGTAGAACTGTGCACCTGCCACAAATTGCATTCACCCAGTGTACTTTCCCTTTATATACTTGTCCCCTTGAGTTGAAACCCAGGCTTTGCATTGGCTAAAAGAGACATGGAGGGAGCCCAGGACTTAGATTAGATCATCTTATCCAAATTTGGCACTGCCGGGACAGGCAGAGAAAATGACAAATGGCATAAATGGTGGAGTCAGGTTGTCTGGAGGTGAATCCTGAAACTGCTGCTTTCCAGCCATGTGACCTTGGACAAGCTACTTAATATTTGTGTGCCTCAGTCCCTTTATTTGTAAAATGGGAATGGCAATACTAGTACCCACTTCATGGGGTTGTCATGAGGGCTGAATTTGTTAGCACAAGCCTTGTTCACGGTGGGCTCCATATAAGCCCTTGCTATTTGTTATTTATAGCACAATGGGGACGGCCTTTTACTCTAACCACTTCCAGAGTGACTACCCTGATCCAAGCCATTGCTTTCTCTCATGTAGGTTATCACATAGCCTAACTGATGTCTCTTCTGCCCCTGGCACCCCACTGAAGCCAGAGCATGTCACGTGTCTGTTCAGAATCATCTGCTGACTTCCCAAGTCACTCAGAGTAAAAAACAAAGTCAGTATATTGTGCTTAAAGGCCCTAATCAATCTGGCAACCCACAATGTGCAACCTTCTGTCTCTGATGCTATCCCTTGATCTCCCTCCCTTCCTCAATCTGCCTGCCATGCTGGCCTCCTTGTCTTCCTCCAACAGGATGCTGTTGTCCAGAATTCAACATCATTCTCTTTAAACCCTATTCAGCAATTTTCATCTTCCTGGACACACTAGGCCCTAAAACTTAGAGAACTTAAATAATTCCCCAAAGGACAGAACTCAGACTCTGATCTTCCAGCTCACACTTTTATTCCAGGAATCCTGCCTTTTGATGACTGCTGTATACTGTGTTGGACTGATCCTTTCCCATTACATGTGTGCTTGCCTCTCACTCCAAAAAGGTGATGTCCTCCTTGAAAACTGGAACCAAGCTTTTTCATTGATTTGCATTCCTCCCAGAGCCTTGCACATCACCAGGTCCTGATGGGTTAACTTGGGTAGTGCAGAGGCAGGATCTTGGGTCCTGGGAGGGCTATTCCGATGTTTCAATGTGAGCAATCACTTCATTCGCAACACATGAGTTGAGCACCTATCAAGTGCCGGGACCTGATGAGGGTACAACAGTAAATGTGACATGATCCCAGCTCTCTACACCTCTTATAGAAGGAATTTTCAGTTATATGCATTAGAATCATCTGAAGCATTTAAAAAATACAGCTTAGAGCTATAGGCATCCATTTGATACAGCTATACATTGGCTACAGATGTAGAATGCACACATAGGTACGGGTGTACATATGCGGAGCCCTGTCCCAGGCCTGCTGAATCAGAATCTGCGGAAGTAGGGTCCTGGTAGACATGTATGTTCAGAGCTCCACCACCAAAGGTGGCTCCTGTGAGACTCTGGTCCTGTGTCAGGCTAGCGGAGCTGGCAAGCACACACTGGAAGATGACGCAACAGAAAAGGGGTGTTGAGTGACCCCTACAGGAACAGAGTTGATATGGGAAAGATGAGGGCAGCTGGTCAATTTTGTTATAAGAACTGAAACTGCATTGAATGTCAGTCACACTGCTGGAGACCCCTGGAAGGGAGGGCAGCTATGTCTTTTTCTGGATTTGTGTTACATGATTTCTGAAAAAGGGTCAAATACTTAAACGATTGGACTGATTTTTATTAGATATTAATTCAGATCACATCACCTCTCTGTTTAAAACCTCTAATGGGCTAGGCATGGTGGCTCATGCCTGCAATCCCAACACTTTGGGAGGCCGAGGTAGGCGGATTACTTGAGGTCAGGGCTTGGAGACTAGCCTGGCCAACATGGTGAAACCCCATCTCTACTAAAAATACAAAAATTAGCCAGGCATGGTGGTGGCAGGAGCCTGTAATCCCAGCTACTCAGGAGGCTGAGCATAAGAATCACTTGAATCCTAGAGGGGGAGGTTGCAGTGAGCTGAGATTACACCACTGCATTCCAGCCTGGGCAGTTGGGAGAGACTGAGTCTCAGAAACAAACAAAAAAAACCACCCCCCAGTGGCTGCCCATTTCACTCAGGGGAAGGTCAAAGTCATTTCAGTGCTCACAAGGCCCCCTTGTGTCTCTGACTGCATCGCCTCCCACCCCCTTTCTGGTATTCCTGGCCACCTTACTGCTCCTTGTGTGATATTGTGCCAGAATTGTTAGCCTTTGCTTACTGGTAATAACTAAAATAAGCAGCCCAGGATAACTAAGATCTGTGTGTAAACAAATGCTTATCTTGACTTCTGTAAACCACTGAAGTAACAAACAGAATGACAAAAGTCCCCTGGCCCTTGGAATGTCCAGAGACCCCCGCCCTCATCTCCGCCCAGGAGGTGAATCACAGAATCCCCTAGCCCTTGGAATGTCCAAAACCTTTTCATCCCCATCCCTGCTCCTCACCCCCAATCCCAAGGTGGTTTTTCGGGTATAAAAAGTCTTGGCACCCTCCTTTCGACGCCACAGGTTGGAGAGACGTGAGTCCTCTGTGTCGCCGGCATAATAAATGACCCTGCAATCTGGCATACTTTCGTCTTGGTGCTAACTTTCTATGCTCAATCCAATACAACACTTGTACCCACTAGGCGTGTTCCCTCCTGGAGCTTTTGCACCAGCTGTTTCCTCTGCCTGTAACACCTTTCCCTGACAACCACATAGCTAATTTCCTCTTCCTTTTAAAGTTTCACTCAGATGCCAGCTTCTTAATGAGGCCTATCCTGCATATGCTGCATAACAAATTATCCTGAAACTTAGTGGATTAAAGCAAAACATTTGTTATCCTACAGTTAAGGTGGATCAGGAATTTGGAAGGAGTGGGTGAGTAGTTGTGTCTCTAGGTCTCTCAGGAAGCTGCAGTCAGTCCAGGTATCACCCACGTTGCAGTCACCTGAAGGTTTCCCTGGGCGGGAGGATCCTCTAAGCTCCTGCCAATGGCTGTTAGCAGGAGGCCTTGGTGCCTCCCTACGTAGACCCACCTCACAGCATGGTGGCTGGCTTCTTCTATATTTAGTGACCAAAGAGAAAAGCAGAGGCCATTAAATTTTATGATCTAGATTCAGAAATGATGTGTCATCATTTCTGCCATATTCTATTGGTCACACAGGCCAATTCTGGCACAATGGTGCAAGGGACTACCCCAGTGTGTGATCAGAAAGTGAGGGTCATTAGGTCCCACACTGAAGGCCAGCCCTGACCAACCATCTTAGAAATTCTCAGTGGAAACTCATCACCTACTACCGGCAATCCTGATTCCCTTTACCTAATGCTCAATTTTTCTTTTCTTTGGCACTTCCACCTTCCTACATATGAAATGATTTAGTCGTTTATTGTGTATTAGCTTAATACCCATTTCCCACATGGCTGAGCTCACAAGGGCAGGGACTTTTGTCTTTTGCTTCCTGTAGTATCCCAGGTCCTAACACAATTGGGTGGCATATGGTAAGTTCTCAGTAGCTATTTATTAAATGAATGAATGAGAGTCTCCTCCACACAGGGCACAAGATTTATAGAAACATGGAGATCATCTTCAGTTCTCTTCTATGAGAGCCCCTAGACTCTGAACTTTCACTATTACTTCTAAGGTAGCATTTTAAGGATGGAGTATAATAGGTGGCAAAGAGCTTCTTTTCTGCTACCCATGGGCCCAGTATTCAGTCTGTGGACAGTTCTGTACTTCATTCTTTCACTCACTTTACACATATTTATTGAGTGCTTATTATTTGCCAGCCACTATGCTAGACACTGGATCTATGATGTTTATTACTTAATGAACACTTACATTTGTAAGTTATATGCTCTCAATTTTCATTGAATTTGTAGCCTAGTAGGGGAACCCAAAATTAATGAACCATGACAACAAATGCACAATTGTATCTATGAGAAATGATTTGGTGGAGAGGTATATGGTATTATGAGGACCTATAAAAAGGTGTCATTGACCTATTCAGGGAGATGGGGCTGAAATGACCATTCGCAGACACATCGTGCAGGGTCTTGTAGGCTAAGGTACTTTAAAAAAAATAACAGCTTTACTGAGATAGAATTCACATGCCATAAAATTTACCCATTAAAATATACAACTTAATGGCTTTTAGTATCTTCATAGGATTGTACAACCATCCCTACAATCAATTATGGGACATTTTCATTGCCCCAAAAAGAAATCCTATAGCTATTAATAGTCACTCCGCATTCCCCCAAACCCATGTCTTCTCTAACCTTAGGCAAACACTAATTTACTTTCAGTCTCTATAGACTTGCTTATTCTGGATATTTCATATAAATGAAATTATATATATATGATCTTTTTCATCTGGCTTACTTCACTTGAGGTCATTTTTTCAAGATTCATCCACATTGTAGCCTGTATTAGGACTTCATTTCTTTTATTTCTGAGTAATATTCTTTTGCATGGATAGACTACATTTTATGTATTCATTTATCATTTCAGTTGCTTCCCACCTTTTGGCTACTATGAATAATGTTTCTGTGAACATTCACGTATTAATTTTTGTGTGGACAGATGTTTTCATTTCTTTTGGGTATGGATCTAGGAGTGGAATTGCTGGATCACATAGTAACTCTACATTTAAACTTTCAAGGAACTGCCAGATTGTTTTCCAAAGTGATTGTATGATTTTACATTCCCATGAGTCATATATGAGGGTTCAGATTTCTCCATTTTCTTATGAACCCTTGTTATTGTCCATCATTTTAAAAAATATTCATCCAAGTGGAAGACATCACCTCATACCTGTTAGGATGACTATTATCAAAACATCAAAAAATAAATGTTAATGAAGTGGTATCTCATTATGGTTTGGATTTGCATTTCCCTGATAGCTGATGTTGAATATTTTTATATGCTAATTGGCAATTTGTTTATAATTTTTGTAGAAATGTCTATTCAAGTCCTTTGTTCATTTTTAAATTGCTTTTTTAAATTGTTGAATTGTAAAAGTTCTTATATATTCTAGATACAAGTTCTTTATCAGATATATGATTTGCAAATATTTTCTTCAATTCCGTGGATTTCTTTTAACTTTCATAGTGGTACCTTTTGAAGTACAAGTTTTTAAATTTCGATGAAGTAAATTTAACTATTTTTTCTTTTGTCACTTGTGCTTTTAGTGTCGTATATAAGAAGGTTTTACCTAACTCAAGGTCATAAATATTTACTCCTATACTTTCTTCTATGAATTTTGTAGTTCTAGCTTTTGTACTTAGGTCTATGATCTATTTGAATTCATTTTTGTATTTTGTATATGGTATGAAAAAGGGGTCCAACATCTTTCTTTTACATGTGTATATTGTTGTCACAGCACTATTTGTTGAAAACATTATTCTTTCTCCATTATAATTATCTTGGCACCTTTGAAAAAAATCAATTGACCATAAATGCAAGAGTCAATTCCTGGACTCTCAATCCTAGTCTATTAACATATATATCTATCTTTATGCCATTACCAAACTGTCTTGATTATGATAGCATTGTAGTAATTTTTGAAATCAGAAGTCCTACTTTATTCCTCTTTTTCAAGATTATTTTGGCTATTTTGAGTTTCTTGAGTTTTCATACGAATTTTAAGGTCAGGTTACCGTTTTCTACAGAAAAGCCAGCTAGGATTTTGATCGGAATTGCATTAAATTTGTAGATCAATTTGGAAAGTATTTTTGTTTTAACAGTACCACATCTTTGATTCATGAACATGGGCTATCTCTCCATTTACAAAGGTCTTCTTTAATTTCTTTCAATAATGTTGTGTAGTTTACAGAGTATAAGTTTTATGTTTCTTTCATTAAATTTATTGCTAATTATTTTATTCTTTCTGCTATATCAAATGGATATAAAAACAAAAAAGAAAGATTTTGTTTTCTGCTATATCCAATGGGAATAAAAACAACAAAAAAAAAGATTTTGTTTTTATTTTAGAAGCAATGGAAAGTCATTGAAGGATTTTAAATAGGAATGGCCATGACTATGATTGTATTTTTAAAGATCCCTCTTGGGCCTGTGTTGGGAATTCATTTACAGGCATAAGAGTCCATGAGGGAAGACCAATCTAAAGGCTACTGCAGTGGTCCAAACGAGATACATCGATACTTACACAAAGACAATAAATAAAAGATGGTAAAAAGTGGACAGATTTAAGATGCTTTGAGAAGGTAACTTAATAAGAGTTAGTGATCATTTGGATTTGAGAATGAGAGAAAGGGAAGTATCAAGGTTTTTATCTTGCATGACAGAACGGAGGGTGGTGCCATTCGCTGTGATAAGGAACACTGTAAAAGAACCAGCACATTGCCTTTAAATATCTCTCTAAATTAGAGATAATTCATTCTAATCCATGTATAATCTTGGATTTTTCTAAGACTTTTATGAGATAGGTAGGATAAGCATTAATGTTTCCATGTGAGGGGTGATAAAATCAAAGCCATGGATGAGAAAGATCACTGATTAGAAGTCAGAATGGGATTTGACCCATGCTATGCTAAAAATTGCTGGGTTCCCTTTGCTATGTCAGTTAACCTCTCTTGTGGCCAGTTTCTTTAAATGCGATACTTGGTGAAGTTCCTAAAGTCTCTTTCTTTTTTCACTAATACTATTCATTTAAAAATACATGTGGCTTAAATGACATGTGCAGAACACAAGCGCTGATGGAGGTGGGATAAGAACCCAGAGCTTTTGATTTTGACTATTGATCATTATAGTATGTGGCCTCCAATTTATTTTTTCCTCCAATTTATTTTGTATTTTATGAGAAAAATAAATGTTGCCATCTTGCTCACAGTTCATACTTGGGCCTACATGTACAATTATAAGTTTTGGAAATAGGAATACTTGAATCAGAAATTCCTTAAAGCCATAATTGTGCTCACAATTGACTATCTTTACTATGCTTAAAATGCCCTTGAGTATCCTTACTATGTTTAAAATGCCCATGTTTCATGCATTAACACTCTTTCTATTCCTGCTGTGACTTTCTCACCAGATTTAGAAAGCTCTTCTTTTATTTTCCGAGGTGGCCGCTCAGAAACCTTCTCATTCAAGAATGACTCACAGGTTGCTGCTCACAGACTAGATTCTATGTAGTTAATCTCCAGTGAACCAGGAGTAGTTCTCCATCTTTTATGAAATATGGTCTGTGGGAACAGAGGTCCAAGTATGGAGTGGGAAAAGTAAATACCAAAGCAAAGTGTTATTGTACTTGAAAGAGGGCAAGTGAGTTCTCCCAGGAGATAGAGTAAAATAATGATGCCAAAGCATTGGCAATCCGGGCACCCAGAGTAAAATAATGATGCCAAAGCATTGGCAATCCGGGCACCCAATGCCAGGCAGGAGCTGCATACCCCGAGAGGGTGAGGAGACTGGGTTGCTTGTGCTCAGCTGGTAGGAGGCACATGCTTCCTCATCGGTGGCCTCTGTAATATGAATAAGGAAAAGGGAGGGATTCGCTTTAAGATCAGCCTTTGAATGCACCGCCTGAATGAAGGACCAGGACACACCTGATCTATTCAGTCTCTAGCAGCTTCTTTCAAATAACAAACAAGCTCAGCATTTATACTGTGTATGTAAATTTCCATCACAATAGCTGCCCTGCTTTTATGGAACTAGGAACAATTTGATAGTTCAGATAAAGGGAGAACCCTTTGAAAGAAGACACCCACTGAAATAACATCTCTGTCAAAGGGGCACGTTTTCTCCACACATGATCCTGTCGGAGGAGTGTCACATTGCAGAGAAATATGATAGCAACTCCAAATGATCATTTCTGCACATTTGGATAATGAATTTTAAAGAGATGACTGAAGAGCTGTTGGACAGCCAGAACGTGCTCACCAGCTGGGCAATGTGCCATGGGCTTGGCTGTGAACAGAGGAGTGGGGAGGCGACTGTGTGTGTGGTAGAGTGGGGGCCAATGTGTCATTCCCTTTGCAGGGAAAACACAGGCTTTCAGAGAGTCTGAGTGTTCACGACTTGAGGAAAACTAGATAATTTCTAAATTGGGAAGAAAAGCAATTCCAACTTACATTCTCTGGAGCAATGAGTTCCAAATGTCAATTACGAAAAAAAAAGTGAAATCACAATTACCTTCATTCCCCTACTCTCCCCTGACAGGGAAGGGCAGGACAAGAATCTGAATAGTTCAGGAATTCTGATTACGTGAAAGGGAAACCCATTCTGAGGACCACTAATTGACAGAACTACCTCAAAACATAGCTCTTGCCAGAGTCAGAATGGAGGTAATGGCAGTTCTTTGCTCCATGGTTTGTACTTTCTCTGTGTGTCAAATATGTAACAGTACAATAAAGAGCCATTTTTCAAGTTAATTGAAAGATGGTCTAAATAAGAGAGGATTTTGAAAAATAAAATGAGTAAAAAACTGCATAATGTTTTAGCCATTTTAACCTGTGTTTGGACAGCTCGGGCTGCTGTAACAAAATACCATAGACGGGGTGACTTCAACAACAGATGTTTATTTCTCACAGTCCTGAAGGTTGGGAAGTCCAAGATCAGAGTGCCAGCATGGTTGGGTTCTTGGTGACAGCCTCTCCTGGCTTGTGGACAGCTGTCCTCTCATTGTTTCCTCACATGGCAGAAAAAGAGAAAGGGAGAGAAAGAAAGGAGAAGAGAGAGAGAAATGAGAAGTGGGAGAAAGAGAGTGAGCAAGCTCTGGCTTCTCTTCCTCTCCTCCTAAGGACACTAATCCCATCATGGGATTCCCACTCTTGGGATCTCATCTATACCTAATTACCTTCCAAAGTCTCCACTTCCAAATACCATCATATTGGGGGTTAGGGCTTCAATATATGAATTTTGGGGGACACAGACATTCAATCCATAACTTGGAAGCTGTTTACCAGCTCCTTAAAGCTGAGCCACACTAAGCCGGCCCAGTCGAAGTAACCAACAGTCATGGGACTAAGTTTCCATTTGAGAAATGAGGGGACTGTCTTTGCATCTTCTGCGTCCAATGCTTTTGGATAATGTTTCTGTCTTAGTCTATTTGGGTGACTATAACAGAATATTATAAACTAGGTGGCTTAAAAACAACAGAAATTAGTTTTTTGCAGTTCTGGACGCTGGGAAGTCCAAGATCAAGGTGCCAGCAGATTCAGTGTCTGGTGAAAGCCTGCTTCCATATACATGATGCCTTCTTGCTGTGTCCTCACATGGTAAAAGAGGCATGTTAGCTCCCTAGGGCCTCTTTTATGAGGGCACTAATCCCATTCACGAGGGCTGCACCCTTGTGACCTGATCACCTCCCAAAGACCCCACCTAGTAATATCATCACATTGTGATTTCATTTCACAATTTGAATTCTGGGGACATAAACATTCAGTTATAGAAGTTTCCTTGCAGGGAAGGGGCATGGGAAAGAGGCTGAATGGGCAGTTGGCAGAGGCAGGAGCTGAGAGGATACCAACACCCATAAAGCTAGAGGACATAAGCTTGGATAACAAAACAGAGAGCAAGGTTGGCGTGGTGGAAGGGAAAAAGAAAGAAGTCTTACAGAAGATCAGTTCACTAAGAAGGAAAAACCAGTTGGCGATTTAACTCTTTGTTTCTGTCTTTATTCTTATTTTAATTGACATAATAATTGTCTGTATTTTGGGGATAGTGTGATATTTTGATACATGTATAAAATGGGCAATGATTAAATCAGGGTAATTAGTTTATATCATCCCAAACACATGTCATTTTGTTTTGTCAGGAACATTCAGAATCCCCTCTTCTAGCTATCCGAAAATATATAATACATTGTTAATTATAGTTACCCTACATTTTTATGGAACCCTAGAACTTATTCCTTCTACCTGGCTGTAATTTTGTACCTGTTCACTAGCTTCTGGCTATCTTTTTCTGAAAGTTCTGTTCAGAGGATCAAAGGCATAGCTCACCTACCAAGGGAGGAGACGCACACTACCTCCCTGTCCCCGCCTCCTAACCCTGTGAGCTTTACATCAGATTTTGGAAAATGAAATGTTGTCCCCAGAGAGTGTGGCTCAGGAGTTGCCTCCCTCGAGTCTCTGCGGAGAATGGTATGAAGTCCGGCTTCCATCACAGTCTTCCACCCCAGCCAGAGCTCCTTGCTTCAAGTCTAAAAATACATTCCTATTACACTTAAAATAAGATTTTGCCTTGACACTCTGATAGTCCCACTTACATTAGTGCATTTGGTAGTTGGGATGATAATTATATTCAATCTTCTTAAAGATGACTAAATTGAGCTTCACTCCAGTCTAAGGTTCCTCTGTGACCTACCATTAAACCCTGGTTTTACTACCTGATTTATACCCTTACCTTATAGATATGGGCTATTTTCTCTATAGGACCATAAGCTTCTCCAGGGCAGAGAATAGGTCTTATTTGACTTTGGATGCCAGAAACCAGCACAGTGCTTGGCACTCAGTCAGGGGTCAGGGACATGCTGAATAGAACTGAAATCAAGTTATTATGATATAACCCCTCTGGAGGCCATTACACATGTATCACCTCATAGGTGAAGAATTCAATGAGCTACGTCGCAATTCTGTCCTGCCGATATTAGGAAAGTAATTTTTTTTTTTTTTTTTTACCCAGTACAGATACTGAGAAAAAGTTTGGAGATCAGCTGTAAATAGAGTCAAGAGCACACGTATTCCCTCAGACTGCTGGGCTCCTCCAACTTCTAAGGGTCCAAGGCAGAGCCTGGGTATCCCAGGCCGCTCCCCCCGAGGTGAGTGTGAAGAGTTAGTTGTCAATCCCTTTGGAGCCCCGGCCATGAAGCTGGGGAAGGTGCCAGGTTGGAGTCCTTTCACACTGCTGAGGGCCAGGCTTTCTGCTGCCTTTAAACCTAGATGATTCTGGCAGCTGGCCCAGCCCCTCCAGATTCAAAGTCCCTTTGCCTGAGCTGGAACTGTCCTCACCATCCATGGGTCTTTAGGATGCTTCGATCTTTCATTTAGCCAACCAACATTTCCTGGACACGTGCTACTTTCCTGCACTTCCGGGCCCAGCTCCCAGGATGCTTGTGGCCTTGTGGCCATTTGCCTGGATATAGGGCCTCCTGCTTCTGAGACTGACCTCTTCCTGGCCTTTCTTCTCTGTCCAGGAAGGTGACCATCCTCCTGCTGTGTGCCACCTCTGCTGTCTCTGCAGCCATCCCAGGAGCTCACAGAGCTCATTTTCCTTCTTATATAAAAGTTTCCTGTGTGTTAACAATGAAAGATACCATAGCAAGCTAATGAAAATTGTGTCCTTTCTAATATTTACATTAAAGAAAATGATTCCTTTAATAAGCAATGTCACACTTTGCTGATTTTTATATGTGAAAACATTATTAAAAATATTGGACTGATAAGAAACATGAAAAATTTTGTACCAAAATAATATGATTTAAAAATTGATAAAACAGAATATCATGAATATTATGTTTTAAATCATCATTACATTCTAATCTATTAATTCTAAAAATAAACCAAAAATGATCCATCACAGAAGGAAGTGTCACACAATATAAATGCGCTAATTACAAGATAATTTTAGGAAATATAGAAAATATTAATTTATAGTGCCTTAGAGAGTCTGGGTCTGGGAACTTACAATTGAATGATGGCATCTTTCCATCTTCTAATTTTATCTCTGCTATACCCACAAGCTTAAAAGTTGAGGCTCTCTGTGACTGTGTGGCATGAGAACAATGGGTTTTTGCCCCTCTTTGTCCCCCAAGACAGCACTATAAATAGGCCCTGCCCCCACCATGGCAGCCTGTGGATGCAGAAGGCCTATAGCCTTCTGGCCATGTCTGTGGCAAGGGCGTGTGCCAGTGGGGAAGCACTGGGATTTGGTGTCAGTGCTCCACCCATGCCTGGGTCCCTCTACCATTGGCAAGCACCTGCTTCTAGTCTCATCCCAACAGCCAGCTCCTGTTTCTCTTAGCCAGAGAATTTCCATGCTGTAAATAACATCAAGGATTGCTGAAACCAGTATGTTGGCAGAGCAGGAACATATGTGGGAGTTTACATTTCGCTGGGAGTAAAGTCCTTAGCTGGGAGTAACTTAGTCCTTACCTAAGGACCTACTGCTACAGGGGTATAAATACCCCCACTGTCCTGCCTCCTGACTAGATCACTCTAAGACTGACATTGTTTTCAGAGCTTACTTTCAGGCCCTTCCCTGACATTGCACATTTACTTAGCCTGTTTCCCTTCCTGGTCCCACTTTCCCATTCTTTTACCAGTATTCCTAGGAAACTCTCCTAATGAAGCACTTTCATATGACTCCTTGTCTCACTGTCTGTTTCTGGGATCCTAACCCACAATGGGGACTCACCCTTGCTATTTACTGTATGACTCTGGAAAAGTTACTAGTCCTATTTGAACCTGTTTCTTTATCTGTAAAATTGAGATGAAAATGCGGACTTTTTAGAACTGTAACAATTAGAAGCTTGTGTATATATTAATAAAATATCTGGCACAAGCCAGTTATTAGATAGTCCTCAAGGTCGCAGTCTTACTCACCCCTGCCAGGGGCAGTATTCTCCACGGTTAGAGCATGGCCATTTGGAAACAAGGCTGTAAAAGCTGGGATGGAGAAACAACACTAATTATTTGCTTTCCTAGGACTGAGCCCATGGCCCTTTCAACTTAACTCGATCTGAGTAATTCAGCAGTAAGTTTTTTAAAACTCTAAGGACAAAATTGGGATAGAAGAACATGATTTGGGATGTGGGTGCCAGGAGAGGATTGAGAATTTGATTTTAATTATTGTCAGTGTTATCTCCTGACCACGGATATCTTGAGTGGTTTTTGTCAGTGTTGACTCTGAAAAGAGAGGCCAGGCCTCTCCCAGGGCCATCACTGGCTTTGTAGGTTGGTGACTGGCTGCTGGGGTTGAGGTTCCCATGGGAGAGATGGGGCTGAGCCAGAATGAGAATCAAATGGTCCTGCATTCAGGAAACTCTCAGAATTTGCCACCTTATTACAATATCTGTAGTCAAATCCAAGTGATTCATTTCCTATTTCTGAAGCCACAGAGCCATAGGGATCCACTCTCATGCTTCCTCCCAAGCCGTCTTCATTTTCCTAGCCTCCTCCATTTCCCTCATTTCATTCTTCCTAAACATAGCATGATTCTCTTAGGTCAGCTGCCCTCAGCTCTGTTCTCTGGGGTCTTTAACATCTGCTTTGGGTTGCTACTTCAACTCCTGAAGAACTACCCTTTGCTGTTAATTATAAATGCAGGTGGTATAAATAACCATTTGAAATGAATCAGAGATGACCTGATAAAGCCCTCTGCATTGAGCAGGCTAGATAGTGCTAGAAAGAGAGGCTGGGCTGAGCAGGTGGTGGGAGAAGGTTCTCTTGGGTACAGGAAGTGGGGGTGGGAGGGCTGCGTGCCAGAATGGAAAGAGCATCTCAAGAACAGCTTTGGTTCAATTGTGGCCGCAGAAGCTGGCAAGCACACCAGAGGCTTTGTTGCCTTCAGTGCCAAAGGCCAAGAAAACCAGCCTTTTCTGGCCTTGACTTGAGCAGGGAGAAGAAAAATCTGAGGAATACATTGTCTGACTGTAGTTGTGAACAAATGTTCCTATGCAAGCAGATGACCTCTTTCCCGGAACAAGTCTCCACGTTTTAATAGCAGAAATCTACCAGAAGGAAATGTCAAGGGAAACAAGTGTTGGGGCAGATTAGTACAACAGATTCCTGTCTAGAATTTTCTTTTCAGAAACTGCTCTCTGAAGGGTAATCTCTATAGCATGAGCCCCCCAAAAGGTGGGTTTCTGTCCTCCAAGAAAGAACACGTCAGATAATCCCTGATGGCAAGGGAAACTGCAGAGGAGCATAGGGATAGAGCTTTATTCCCAAGGGCAAAGCAGGTGGTGGCACAGAACAAATGCGTGGGACCGCAGAGAGCCCTTTGTTTAGGGTAGCACTGAGGTGCCTCTGTCTCCCTAGCCATTGACATAAAGGTCACAAACCCGCAGCATGACTTTCCTTCCCCTCTTTTCACCAGGATTAAGTTTAGTCTCAGGTCATGACTTCTAATGTGCATCTGAGATACTCACCACCTTGCCCTGACCAGATTCAGGGCAAAGAAGGGTCAATGAAGCAAAATCAAAACCAGAAGGTTTTCTATTTCCTCCAAAGACATTAACAAAGGGAGCACTGTTGCCAAAGGATATAATAGTGAATGTCAATTAGTCCTGGAAGCACATCTTACATGACTAAACCTGATGCTGTGTGGAAGCCGCTCTTAACCCTCGCCACCACTGTATGTACACGGCGTACGCTGCGCCTGTCAAGCCACCCTGTTTGCGCAAAACATTAACTGGCCCTTCCTTTGTTCCTAATAATCACTCCTAATCCTGTGTGTTGCAGCTGTATTGTCAGGCCCCTCCCTGCTTTATTTCCTGGGGCATCTATTTGTTATTATTAAATGGCGTTTTTTATGGAAACACAGCATGTGGGTAGGCAGGGATTCCTTCCTGCTTCCTAGACTTCATGCATCCACCCTGGCGGTGCTGATTCTGCTTCGAACCTTCTTTTCCTCATTCACATGAAGATGCCTGTCTGGTTGACAGCATGTCTGGGGAAAATACTTCTCATCCATTAACTGACCATTAACAGACTTGCCCCATGTGATCCTCAGACTGGGGGACTGATTACTCTGATGAGAGGTATATGGCTGCCAACAACAGGGGCATGGAAAAAGAGGCCACCCTGCTTTTATTATGACCAGGTCCAGCGTGAGTAGAAGACACAGTCCTGTTTTATGAAGTCAGTGTCATCTCTGTTAGTTAAGATGGGGTGGAGGCAGCTCACAGGTGAAGTTCCTCCCTGTGGCATTCTCTGGAGAGGGCCTATGATCTCTCTGGCACTCACTGGAATGTGGGCCCCAGAGCAGAGATAGATTTCTGTGCGCCAGCCTCCACTCTGTGAGCACTCATGCTAAAGCTGCTGGTGGAAGGCGGAGGCTATTTCATGGATTACTTGGAATGTTACATAAGGAAAATCTTCAGAGATGAGCCAGAATACTGAGGTGTCAGTATGATCTCAGTTTTGTGCAAACATTGTCCTCACCACAGTTTCAAAACGATCCTCTCTAAGTCTCTTCCTGATGGCTCTGCTGCTGCTGCCAACCCCGCATCCCAATGGATTGAGTGGCTGTGTGGCATTTGCCCAGCTCTGTTCTGCTGGCTGTGGCCCATCACCACAGAGTGGGCTTGAGGAGGTGTCCCACGCTTCTGTGGCTCTTCCTTCTGTGGCCACTTCGTGACAGTCCTATGCTGGGTTTACAGAAACCAGGCAGGGACAGATAAAGGAGCCCACTGAGTGAGGATCCGGTGCTCCTGCCAGCTCACAGTTCTGTGGGGTTTCAGCTCTGACAATGACATCAGCAAGAGGGTGGGCCCAGCAACCACTACAGAGTGTTAAGCAGAAACATACTAAGTCTTTCTATAGTATGACTAGGTGGGAAAAAGGTGGGAAATGCGTACAGTGTGTGCTTTATATCTGAATAAACATGCTGTCACTAACCGAGCAAAAGGAAATTTAGCTTCCTCTCAGAACAGTTCTGTATTTGAAAGGAATGTCACTGAATAAAGACTTGGACAAACCTCAACTCTAGTGTCCTCTGCATCTTGCAGCTTCCTTTGCAATCAGCACTTGCTGATTCCTAGTGCCATATTCCCACTTTGTTCCACTGCTCCTGATGTCAGCAGCTGACCTGCCTGCACTTCTGCCGCATAGCTCCTGCTTACTTATGACTTCGGTGTCTCTTTCATAGGGCTCTTACTATCTCAGGACTTCTGACTGCTTTCTCTGTGTGCTTTTATATATCTACCTTCTACTATCAATTCCCAGATGTCCTCTGTGTGTGTGTGTGCCTGCGTCTGTCTCTCTTTGTCTCCTGAGTCCAGATGCTCACAGAGAAAGACTCCCATTGGACCAGTTAGTTATCGTCATTCCTCTCGGCCAGCTCTAGCTTACACACTGTCAGTCAATTGAGGTGTGCTGTCAGCTATCCTTAGGTTAGGTGCTTGTTTCTAATTTAATCATTATTGGTCAAAATAGTGGGGCTCACGTGGGGTTTATTTTTGCTGAATCAACCTCTTAGAAGGATGTTATGGGCATGCCAGGCTTTCTGAGGTTTGGTCTGACCAATATACTCATTTCTCCCTTCACTATGCTGACATGACACTTTATTAACGTGCTTTTAGCACGGTACACGCTTCACTGGAAATTAGTGCAAACAGATTGTATGCCCTTAGCAGGATTATTACATGAGACAATAGCTAAGTTAGTCATAGTGTACTGGGGCTTGAAACAGTCATTCACTATTAGAGAAGGTGAACTATGGGAAACTAGGGAACCATAGGCAGTTGAATCACATTTGTAACCCCAGTGTTCCTGTTATCTACTGCTGTCTAAGAAATCATCCCAAAAGTCAGCGGCATAAAGCAATGATAATTTTATGGTGTTCACAGATTTCGTGGGACAGGAATTTGAACAGAACACAGTGGGCATGACTTGTGTCTGCTCAGCAATGTCTGTGGCCTTATCTGGAGATAGCCTAGAACAGCTGGAACAGAAATCATCTGGAGAGGTGTTCACTCCAAAGAGTGCTATCTAGGCTGGCATGACAGAAAGGGTAGGCTGGAGGCACTGTCCATTACAGCACCTACACATGGCCTCTCTGCATGGATCAAAATTCCACAAGTAAATATTCCAATGAGTAAGGCAGAAGGTACATGAGCTGTTTGACCTAACCTTGGAAGTCATGTAACAGCAGTTCTACCATAATCCATTGGTCCAAGCAGGCACATGTTCACCCAGCTTCATGGGGTGGGGATGTTGATGCCACTTCTCAATGGGAAGAAAGTCAAGAAGTTTGTGGCCTTGTCTTAAAAAGACCACACCAAGGATAAGTTCTCTTTTTCCCTTAAGCATAACCTCCCTCTGACATGCTTGGAAAAGGGAGGCTATCTCAATTCAGCTCCCAAATTGTCCACATAACAGCCAGCTGCTCCTCCATAGAGTGTATCCTTCTTGGCTCCACTGCAGGCCACTGCCCCTCGATGACGATCTTGGCCTCCAATAATGGATATTGTATACAGGACACATTTCCACTATCTCCATGAGGTCTCCATGGAGGGGGCAGGCAGCATAGGATGGGCCCCATTTCTCACTTCCCTTGACAAAAGCATAATCCACATTTGTGTGAATTCATCAGATTTTGTGACGTCCTGAGGGAACCAAAGGGAATAGCAATATGTGAAGAAATAGCACTACATCATGGGTATGACCCTGACCAGATTACAAATGAAAGGTCTTCAAGGAGCTAACAGAGTCGAGCTCTTGTGTTTGCCTTCACGTTCCCCCTTACCTCTTGGAGAACCTCTTTTTGTAACCTTCATGACAATCTTCACACACTTGTTGAGCAATCCCAAATCTACCGATGAAGCTGTCTTTGTCATTAAGGTTAATCTCTTTTTCAAATAGTGTATTTCCTTAAGTTTGAGTTATTCAGCTCTTAGTGATATCCAAGGGACTCCAGCAGGAGAGTCTATGGTGATAGGTTTGAGCATTCCATATTCCTTAGATCTTTCCAGAAGGAAGCTTTGGTGTTCTAAGTCTCACAGAATCATCAGGAATCATTCATCTCATCTACATGGAGATCTTCCCGCCAATAAAACTTAGATATCTATCTTCTTATTTTTCTTTTTGTCTAACTGGTAATGGTTCAAAAGCATACAAATAGACCTTTCAAAAACATGTATTAATTCTTAAATGCAGTAGAGGCTAAAAGTACACAGAGAAAGTGGAAATATTTTTTCTAATTGCCTCAGAATTTGCATGACCTTCTCTCTGAGAATGGAAATTAGATTTATTTCCAATCTCTTTCTTGCTCTCTCTTCCGAGTGCATTATTTGAACCTGCAGGGAATAAGAAATTGACCTGCTGCTGAGCCATGCACAACACGCAAGAACTGGCTACAACTTAGAAACTATGCTTTTAGAGGCTCAATTAAACTTTTAGAAAAGGACAATCTTCTCACTTAGGCCCTGCCAAAAATGGGCAACAGAGTTGGTTAGAGGTGGGGGTGGCTTCATTCTTTAAGTATCAAAGAATTGGTTATCCACACTGCCAGAGAACTGGTGGCCCAAGCTCTATAGCATGAACCCAGACAGTTCTCAGTAGCATGAACCTAGGAATCAGTTTTCTGCCCTGATTCCTAGGCTGGCCTGAAAAGCCACCTCTGGTCTAGGCATAGAGGTTAGTCGTCAGCAGATCCAACAGCAATAATCTTCCAGAAATAGTGACATTGCATATACAAAAACTAGAGCTCAGCCCTACAGACTACGGGGTCCTCCTAACCTGGTATTTTTTTCCCTTTGGGTACAGTGGACCCCATGCTCTCAATTAAGAACTCTTCTCTCTCAGTGGTTTTATTTCTCTTTGTCTGCCCCAGGACAGTCACTGGTTGAATCAACTTGGTGTCAGTTGTCTTCATTCCTGCCCCTTCTACTTCACTTCCCTTCAAAACCTTCATGATCTTCTCAGTTCAGTGTTGATTTCCCACTTGTTTCCTTTATTTTCTGATTATGGGAACTCCATTCTTCTAGTAATTAACCCAAATTTCTTTCCCAATTCTCCAAACTTCTCTCTTTCCACCCACATCTTCAGGGCCAGATGTCCTTCTGTTCTTATCATGTAAATGATCAATAATCTATCATTCATCTGTTATATTTTGAACTTTTTATTTTGCTGCTAGACCAGCATGAACATAAATGGTCAAAAGTAACTATATAAATATTGAAATGCCCATAATGACCCTACTAAGAAGTCCTAAGTGGATAGTTTGTTAAGATCCATACTGACTTTGTAATGAAACTTTCTCTTCAAGGCCCTACAGTATGGTCAAGGTAAATACTCTGAGATAATTAACTCATTAACTTGTTTCCATTTTGTGCTTAAAATATGAATAATGTCAATTTTAGGGAACCACACTCTATAGTTAGAGCTTTTGTTTGAAATAAAGTAGCTTTCATCTTCAGTGAGTTAGACTTTCATGTGAGTTAGAAATGTGAAAATTATATTTATAGATTTTTTTGACATAACACTCTCAATCATTTTTATCATAGTTTGGGTGTGGGAGAAATAAACATCCCAAAATAAGTTTGAACAACTATTCTTCAGTAAATCTCTTTTGAAGCCAAAATCATGCCACACTACTGTGTGGTTTCCAAGTCCTGGCAGAGTCCTTTTCCCTCTGGAGACTGCTCTTGCTTTGCTTCTCTGCCTGGCCAATTCCTGGTGATCTCCCAGGACTCAGAGTATGTCTTACATCTCAGGATAGATTTCTCAACCCTATCCGTTTCCTTAGGTTTGATCTTGCTCTTAGGTGTTCTCATGACACCCTGCATTTTATGACACCAGTTACGATTGTAACTAAAGCTGAGGACAGGGAGGGACCATGGCTGCTTCTGCCCCCCACTGAATCCTCAGTGCCTAGTCCAGAGCCTTGCCGAAGTTTAAATGATTTCACTTCAGCGATTGAGTTGAATGATTAAATGATCAATTGATATTTGAATGAATAAATGCATAGATAACAACATGTAAGAGATGATTATAAGAAAAGTCAGGGTTTACACCAGGTCTCATTGAAAACATGTCCATCTAATTTACAGCGCATAATAACAAACAGTACTTTGTTTCCTTTAACATAGATGGTCTATAACTTCTTTAACTTTTAATTCGTAGTTCTGACATAGTTATTATTACCGTATTAGACTGCATAGTTTTAGTGTCCTATACAATAATACAGAAATAGTAATGAGCTTTGCCATTGATCTTTAAAAGTCCAGATTTCTACTTATATTTCTACCTATCGTGTACAAATGTCTACAACCCATGTGGGAGGTAGCAGGGGTCCCAAGTGAGATTCTACCCTTTGTTGTTCAGAGCTGACTGCTGTTCTTCCTTGAGTCCCTGGCATTCCTGCTAATGGATTGCTGTGGTAAACATTTGTTTCTCTCTTAATGCTTCTCTCCTGACTCAACATCAATTCCTAAGACCCTTTCCTCCTATCCATCTCCTCTCTAAAGAATGGAAAATCTAAATACTTGCTTTCTCAGTCTCCCCCACAGCTAGATGTTGCCAGGAGGCTGAGTTGGGGCAAGTGAGATACAAATTGAAGTTGTTAACATTCCTGATAAAAGGAACAGATGTTGCTAATGTCAACGTCTCCTACTTTTTAAGCCTTGAATGTGGACATGAAGGTTAGAGATGCAGCAGCCATCTTGCAACTGTGGAGCAATCAGCTGATGTGCCAAGGATGACGAAGCAGGCAGTGAAAATAACCTGGCTTTTGTTAGCATAGTGGCCAGTTATGGATACTGCCTACCTGAGATTTTTTTGTTATGGAAGTAAATTTCTGCTTGCTTAAGTCTGCATTCGTTGGCTTGCTAGTAATTGTAGCCCAAAGCATTCCTAACTGATAAAGCTAGGTAGGCTATTTTTACCCAGCTGCTTGCTCTAAATCTAAATATACCCTTAATCTAATTTAATCTTAATCTAAATATAAATCCAATCTTCATGTGAAGCTAACCTTAATCTAATATGAATCTAATCTTAATCTAAATATAAATATTTTTTAAGGGACCTAGACTTGAGAAGGGGTAATAACCTTTCTCTTTTGCATATCTTCTTTTTCTGAGGGGACCCACAAGTAGCAATTATAATAATGCTAACCTAAATGACTCTATATCTAAGGATGATTTGGCTTTTCCATCTTACTTCATAGCAAAAATAAATAAGTACATCTTATACATTTCTCAGATTTTACCACATAAAAAGCTTTTAAGGATGCAACTCACTTTTAAGAAAAGTAGAAATATCCTTTTTCCCAACTTCTAGTAGATCTAAGACCTAGATATTACCCTCAAATTAGTTTCAAAGCTATTTTGGAATTAACAAATAAATAATCTACTACATCTGCAAACAGTGTTTAACTTTCACACTTCTGTGTTGTGATTCTATGTCTGTAACAAATGAGAGGTGTAGAACAATAGGCCTTCTGGCCTGTCATCATCCAACTTTAAATGAAATCTTTTAGACTATGGTTATTAAATGCTAAATGAAAATGCAGAGATACTTCCAAATTCACTTTATGCAAAGCCTCTGAAGCGGTTAACTCTTTTCATCTCTAAAAATTAGCGACCTTAAAGCTTTGACTAAAACCATGAAGTAAGTCCTTCCACTTCTGTCTCTCCTCCTTTCTCCTTGCCTTTTCCCTCAAAACCCAAAGCTAATAGATTACACATGCTGTTAATGGAACCACCATTCCTCTACAAAGTCAGCACTGCCAAGACACCCTGACTTTCAGCGTGTCTCACCAGTTCCTGGCTTTGGTTTCATGTGATCTGAAAAGCACTCACATGAAACCAGGAAGATCTGCAGTGCAGCACTGTGGAAAATGTGAAACATCAGGCATATGATGTATTTTTAAAATCTGGATTCTGTAACTGAAACTTAGCTTGTCTGCTGTCTGGCTGATAAGGATGGATGAGAGAAGATGACTTTGCTTTGCTGTCTTATGGCAGCATTGATCTTAATAGGGACCTTTCAGATAGAAGAGGTAATTAAACTGGACAGTCTTTTACTTTCTACCTATTGATAATCACTGCTAAAAGTTGGAGCTGGCTGGGCAGCTGGGCCAGGAGCTAAAGATGGAGTTGTGGGAGGCACAGAGGGATGGGATCTCAGGCTTCAAATAGGTCGAGGCCTTGAGAAAAGTACTGACAGCATTCTATCTGTGGCTGGGAAATTTGACTGTCTGGTGGCCACCTCCCTAGAGAGGAAAGAGGGTGCTCCAGTTGAAAAATGGCATCATTTGTCTTAAGAAGGACTATTATTTTTTGTAAAAAAAAAATTCTTGCTTCTCACCCTTCAAGATGGGTAGGATTATGCAGGGTATTTTCATTAAGTTGCGGTATGTCTGCTTTGCCTCTGCAGAGGCAAAATGTCATATATGCCATGCCTGTTCAGGGTTTCATAGTCTTTTGTTAATCATGTCTTACAGGCCCCATGAGAGAATGGATAAGAAGCATCAACGGGCAAACTCATGGTTGTGTTAGTTCACTCGAGTGCATTTCTTTTCTTCTGACATTCATTCCTTTATGTAGTTTGGGGGTGGTCGTTTCTTGCAAATATGTTTTGGTGACCCACTCATATTTAACAGTATTATGGAAATCACTAATTTTGATCACAACTCTTAAAAATGCAGTTTACTTCACAATGTAGTACATCTTCTAAGCCTTTGCATATGCAGTGTGCTATAGTAGTTTCTGCTTTATTTATCATGTTTTATTTTTTTTAATGCTGGCCATACCCACTAAATTTATTTTATGACTCACTAAGGAGTTACAACTTGAAATAGTAAAAAAATGGAATTTCAAAGGACAAAATGATATTTTGAGTTAAAAATGCATCTATCCTCCTAGTAATGGCATAAATCTAAATTTATTGATATTAAAAATTACCCCTGCTCTAAGCAAATTAGGAGTGGAAACCTTCCTCGACTTGATGAAGAACATCTATAAAAACCTTGCATCATACTTAATGGTGAGAAACTCAAAGCTTTCTCATCAAGATCAGGAATAAGGCAAGATATTTCCTCTCACCACTGCTTTTCAATATCATACTGGAAGTCTTAGCTAATGCAAGAAGACAAGAAAAGGAAATACAAGTATACAGACTGAGAAGAAAGAAAACTTTCTGTGTTTGAAATTCATGATTGCCTGTGAAGAGAATCTGAAAGAACCAACAAAAAAACAAAATAAAACTCCTGAAACTAATAAGTGGCTATAGCAAGATTGCAGGATACAAGGTTAATATATGAAAGTAAATCACTTGTCTATATACCAGCAATGAACAGGTAGAATTTGAAGTTAAAAACATATTACATTACAATGTAATAAAATATATTTGTATGTAATATAATGTAACATATAATGTAATGTGTATTATGATATATATGTACATTGTCTATAATGTACCATATATTACATTATAATGTAAATATATTAACATCCCCCAAATCTGAATACTTATAAATCTAACAAAATATATACAAAATCTGTTAGAGGTAAACTATAAAACTCTGATGAAAGCATCAATGAAGAACTAAATAAATGGAGAGATATTCCATGTTTATAGAAACAAAGGCTCCATTGATAAAGATATCAGTTCTTCCCAACTTGACTTATAGATTCAATGCAATCCCAACCAAAATCCCAACCAGATATTTTGAGAATATTGAGAAATTCATTCTTTTTAAAAAATATATATTTTATTGTTTTAGGTTTTGGGGTACATGTGAAGAACATGCAAGATTGTTGCATAGGTATATACATGGCAATGTGGTTTGCTGCCTTCCTCCCCATCACCTATATCTGGCATTTCTTCCCATGTTATCCCTACCCAACTCCCCAGTGCCCATCAATGATTGATAGACAAATTCATTCTAAAGTTTGTATGGAGAGGCAAAAGACCCAGAATAGTTAACTCAATATTGAAGGAGAATACCAAAGTTGGAGAACTAACACTACTCAACTTCAGTACATATTTTAAAGCTACAGTCACTAAGGCAGCGTGGCATTGGTAAAAACATAGGAAAATAGATCAATGGAACAGAACAGAGAGTCCAGAAACAGACCTACACCCACAAAAATGTAGTCAACTGATCTTTGACAGTGGCTATTGTTTGATAGGTTTTTAAAGAAATAGTTAAAAGAACTGGACATCATATGCAAAAAAGAAATCTAGATACAGAACACAGACCCTTACACCTGTCATAAAATTTAACTGAAAATGGATGATGAACCTAAATGCAAAATGCAAAACTATAAAACTCCTAAAAGATAACATAAGGAAAAAGCTAGATGGCTTTGGGTATGGCAAGGACTTTTTAGATACAACACCAAAGGCACAAACCATCAAGGAAACAATTCATAAGCTGTACTTCATTAAAATAAAAAATTCCTCCTGGCACAAAGACAGCATCAAGAGAGTGAGAAGACAAGCCACAAAATGGGAGGAAATATTAGAAAAAGCCACAACTGGTAAAGGACTATTATCCAAAATATGCAAAGAACTCTTTAAACACAACAATTAAAAAATCAATTGATTAAAAAATTTTAAAAGGCCTGAATAGACATACCATCAATGAAGATATACAGATGGCAAGGAAGTATATTAAAAGATATTCACCATCATATGTAACTAGAGAGTTGCAAATTAGAACAACAGTGAGGTATCCCTACATACCTGTGAAAGTGGCCAAAATCTAAAACAATGGCAACATCAAATGCTGGTGAAGATATAGAGCAATGGGAATGCCCACTAAGTGCAAAACTGCACAGCCATTTTAGAAGACAGTTTAGTGGTTTCTTACAAAACTAAACATACTCTTACCATCTGATCTAGCAATCACACTTCTGGTATTTACCCAAATAAATAGGAAACTTATGTGTACACAAAAACCTGTATACAGATATTTATAGTAGTTTTATTTATAATTGCCCAATCTTAGAAGCAACCAAAACAGGTGAATAAATAATCTGGCCATCTGGACAATAGAATATTATTCAGCACTAAAAAGAAATGAGCTATGAAGCCATGAAAATGCATAGACGAAACTTAAATGCTTATTACTAAGTGAAAGAAGCCAATCTGAAAAGTTATATATTGCATAATTCCAACTCTATGACATTCTGGAAAGAGTAAAGTTATAGACATTGAAAGATCAGTGGTGGCCAAGGGTTGAGGGGAGTGAGGGATGAATAGGCAAAGTACAGGTCATTTTTAGGGCAGTGAAACTACTCTTTATTATACTACGATGATGAATACACTTCCTTATACATTTGTTAAAATCCATAAAATATGGATACATTATCCATGTATAACAACAAGAATGAATCCTAACATAAACTATAGACTTTGGGTAATAATGATGTGTCAATGTAGGTTCATTGATTATAACAAATGTTTTACTATGATGAAGGAATGTTGATAATGGGGGGAAGTTATGTGTCCGAGGGGGCAAGGAGTATATGGGAATTTTGTACCTTCTGCTCAATTTTCCTGTGAAGCTAAAAGTGTCCTAAAAATAGTTTATTAATTATAAAAAATAATTACTCATGCTCTCTGTGGTAGGCAAACTTCTAAGACAGTCTCTAATAATTCCTGCCTCCTGGTATTCACACTCGTATGTAGCCTCTTCCTCTTGTGTATAGTCTGGGCCTACTCACCTACTTCCAATTCACAGAATATAGTAAAAATGATAGGGTGCCATTTTTATGTTTGGTTTACAAAATACTGTGATTGTCATCTTGCTTGCATTCATTCTCTTGATAGCACTGTCTTTCTGGCTCTTCTCATATGCTTTCTTTCATGAATTAAGCTGGAGAGGCCCATGAGGCAATGAACTGGGGGTTGCCTCTGATCAACTGGAGATTATTCCCCTAGTTGAACCTTCAGATGAGACCACAGTCCCAACTAACAGCCTATTGAAACCTCATAAGAGACCCTAAGCCAAAGAATCCAGCTAAACCATGCCTGGATTTCCAATGTACATGAACTGTGAGACAATAAATGTTTGTTTCAAGCCACTAAAGTTTTGAGGGGTAATTCAATATGCAGTAATAGATAACAAAAACATTCTTTTTAAATAAAACATAAGACTTGAGTTTGCACTTTTGATCTGGAGACTATCACTTCATTTAATGTAAGGCTTTGGGATATCTGTCATTGCTTGGATTTATAGCACTCACCTTGTCATTGACAAAGAAGCTTTCAAAAATTGTTTAGGAAGGTTGATGACTAAGAATTCCTTCAGCACGAAAAAGATTTTAGAGTTTCTATAATTAAGTATTACTGTATTATAGGAGCACTGCAGTTGAGAAAATTTGGAGAAAGACAATATTCAATTGCTTGACTTAACAAAATGAGGTTTTCTGAACCAAGCAGGATTAAGACATTTATGAATAATGCAATTGTCCAGAGTTGTACCAGATAAATACTTGCAAATGCTGGAATACCAAAGGGTTTGATCCTTGGATGTTTTTCCCTTTTCCACCTATGTTCAGTATGTGAGTGACCTCAGCAAGTCACATATCTCTAAGTACCATCCAAATGCTGATAAAATCTAAAAATATGTCTCAAGTCTAGACATTTTCCTTGAATTCCATATTTTTCACTCCAGCTGCCTACTCAACATCTCTATTTTGATGTCTAATAAGCATCTCAAACTTAACACATCAATATTTAAATCCTCACACACACACACACACACATACACACCCCCACCCCCACTCTCTTGTCTATATTAAAATATAACAATTCCATCTTCTAGTGTTCAAGAAAAAAAAAATATTGGAGTTATTCTTGACTCCCGTCTTTCTTTCAAACCTATATCTAATCCCATTAGCAAATCTTATTAGTTTTTCCTTTGAAATAATTCAGGATCTGGCCACTTCTCAGACCTCTGGTCCAAGGCTTCAACATTCTTCCTAATTGGCCTCTCTCTTTCTGCCTTTCCCTCATACCATCCATTCTGAATTCAGCATCCCGGGGGTTCTTACAAAGCAAAAGGCAGATCTGGTCACCCCTACTCACGACACTGCAATGACTCTATCTCACTCAGAGTGAAAGCCCAAGTCCGTATAAACAGCCTGCAATGTGCCGCGTCAACAGCCCCTCCCTCCTCTCTGACCTCGACTCCTGCCACTCCCACTCCCTCGCTCCAGTCATACTGGTTTCTTCCTTATGCAAGACTGAAGTGGGGCCCTTTCTGTTGAGAATGCTTTTTTCTTTAGACAGCCACATGAATTACCGATTCAGTTCTCTCAGGTCTTTGCTCAGGTATTAATGGGGGTTATTTGGCCACATTTGTACCTATAAATTGTAGTTACGTGCCCCTGCCCTCAGAACTCTTTATTCCTCGTCCCCATTTTATTTTTATGCATATCACTTCCACCCAACATGCCATACATTTTATACTGATGTTCTATACATACCAGGCATTTATTGTATGTTTTCCGGCACTGCAATCTGAGCATTTTTGTGTATATCCTCTGTGCCCAGAACACCACTTGGTTCAAACTAGACATTGCTAATTTTTTTTCTGAATGAATGGATGAAGCTCTTTTCTCAACAGCCTTTCTTTGCTTTTCCACTCCCATTACAGGTATTCATCTGGTAGTTCTATGAGCACCAAAACTTCAAGAGAATCCAGCATAGAAACTAGTCATAGGGAACAGTTATACATTTTGTCTTTAGTTGCAAGACACAATTGTGTGAAGTCTGATTTCCTTTAGACATGGCTTTATTTCTTTCAGCTTCTACCTCATAGACTGATGATCATTTAAGAAATAACAGGAAGGAAAAACATCTAAGATCTCAGTGGTCTGAAAGAATTACAAGAATATTGTATTCCACGGCGATCTAGTCCATGATTAGTAAAAGCAACATTTCTGCATGCACAAGGCATGACTACCCCTGTTAGAAGTGAGTTAGTAAAATGAAGGTATCACAAACCTGTGGGAACTCGATTTCAGAATGTTTTTGTAGACCTGACTCATCTGTAGACTCTGAAAAACCTCACAATGCCCCGTCATTAGCATGTAGTCCCTTAATTAAGATATGTATGTGCCTTTCTCTCTAGATGAGGCTATTTATAAATAATATTAGAATTGATTAATATCAAAAGACCAGCCCAAATAATGGAAAGGAATGCCACAGAGAGAAGCCAGAAGCCATGGACACTCCAGCTCACATTCTTTTCTGACAGCATCATGCTTTCGGGGAGGAACAAAGGCCTGCCTGCTGAATTAGAGATGGGCTGGCAATCAGAACATTGAATTTCTTGGCATTTGCTAGTTTGAGGCTTAACCTTCTGAATACTTGAATGTAATTACATGTGGTTTCTTAAAAGAGCCCCAAACAAAGCAAATCACTTAAGGAATGTCCTAAAAGACATATCATTTAGAGAAGCTATGCTTTGGTCCTTCCAGACTCGAATATACCTTTAAAGAGACTTCCTCATGAATTGTTGGAATTTTCAATCGCACAAAAGACAATAATCCTGTGAACTGAAATTTCTCTTGACTCATGGTATCCAAACTACCAAAAATGCTCCTCTTTGCCAAAAATTCTTTTAAATTCATAATTTCAACACAAAAATCGGCTTTGACAACAACCATACCTCGTTTACCATGGATCCTGAAAGAAAGCAAGGGAAACCAGTGGGCACTGGGGTGGCAACTATATTTTGGAAAAGATGTTTGAATGAAAGGAGATACATAATAGTATACTGTTTCACTTACTGACCCCTTGGAAAGGAGATAACCTGTGTATTTAGAAATGTGCAGATTCTTTTCTAACATTTGCCTCATAATATCTAATATGAATTATTTTCTATGGGCCAGGCAAAGTGCTTTACATGAATTACTTCACTAATTTTTATGGCAGCTCTATGACATAGATATCATTATCATGTCTATTTTATACGAGGAAAATGAAGATAGTAAGTTTAATTAATTTGCTGAATTAGTCTGCTCTGTAAATTCTGGAGCCCAGTCCCTATGCTGGTCTATATGACCAGACTCCTTGCTCTTAAACTCAACAAGCCTTGCCCTCTCCACTCTCCCAGTCGTCCATGGTAATTGCATGGAACTACTAATGGCACTTCTGCAGCCTCCTGTCTCCCAGGAGGATCTGGATGGAGCCAGTTCCCTGAGGTTCCACTGTCTGGAAATAGTCTGTGGCCTGTGTCCAAGTATACTTGTTTTCCGGTGCCTTTAACCTAATGACACAGTGCACAGAATGGAGTTATCCTTCCTTAAATGGCCAGTGGATGGCTTTAATAAGTGGGGGTGGAGCTAACACTTGTCAGGGGCCTATATGGTTTTAGAAAACTGTTTCCAAGGATTAGATTAGATCCTGAAAGATTTATTCTGATACTTTTCATTCCCAAGCGTAGTCATGTGGTTTCATGTCTTTTTTAACGTCTCCAGAGGCCAGTCCCTTTTCCTCTGTCTGTGGTCTGAAAGGGTTATTGGCTGACTCTGAGGTTTGGGCAGTAGTGGAGGGCCAGGTGGGTACAGGCTGTCTGGTTTCCGGGCACAGTGTCCCCAAGGCATTGGCTAGGGCTCCATTTATGACCCATACTCACCCACAGGGGAGAGATCAGTGCTCTCCAACCTATATGGGGAATTGGTGTATGTTTGTGTGGGAGAAGGCCCCGTCAATGTATTTTACAGTAGCAAAACCTGTTATTTTTAAGGGAATGCATTCACAAAGTAAACGCATGCACACAAATCTTCTTGTAGGCAGTAAATTGGTTACATGTTAAGTTAGACACTGTGGAAGGTGATGGGAATAAAACCATAAGCAGGAACAGACACTGGTCCTGGCTTCCTGGGGTTTGCAGTCTACTGAGGGAAATGAATAGTAAAACTGTAACCGTGGTTAGTGCTGTGAAGGAGAGGTGCCTGGTGCTATGTGGACATCAGTATGGGAACTGAGCCTAATCAGAGAGGTCAAGACAGGTTTCTGAAGAACTTAAGGTAGATTGACCTGGAATCTGAAGGAGGAGGAGAAAAAAATGAGCTAGACAAAGGGAGCAGGGGGTGCGTCCAGGCCAGGTTCCAGTGCATGTCAGGGCCACATGGCCAGACGAAGTGTGGCATGAATCCTACTGCAGGGAAGCAGGAGAGGAAGACAGTGACTCTCTGCCCTGGTGACACCCTCTTAACCCATACCCTTTCCAGAGCTGCATTTACACTGTCCTTTCTCTCCCCTCTGAGGTTGTGGCTGCTCTGAGTAGTAGGTGACAGTAGCCAACAGGAGCCCATCAATTTAGCAAAGCCAAGTTTGTCTCTTTCACAAAAGGAGCTACTGGCAGTTTCAAACCTGTACCGCTCCCCTTATGTAGTTTTTTACATTAATTCCTGAGTGTTTCAAACCTGCACCCCTCCTCTTATGTAGTTTTTAAAATTTATTTCGGAGTGTCTCTTCCAACCCGTGATAACAAATGCCTCTGGAAAGTTTTCCCCTGCTCTACGATTGTACTTGCTGGATGGAGAACCCGCAGTGTAGTAGCCGCAGCTGGGCTCCAGCTATGCATGTCTCATGTGTTTATTCTAGCCTTAGCCCAACTGCAGGCAGCACTGGGGCCCCTGATGTCCTCCAGAAGGAGGGCTCCAGTGGGGTGATAGCTTCTCTCCCTGTGGCAGTCATAGACATCAGGAGACACTCACACAAGTGTTTGTGGTGACTCCATCTGAGGTAGACCACCTGGGCATGGCAGATGGCAAAGCATTTCTCACTTCAGAAAATTTTCCATCCAGGTAAGGTAAAAGGAACTATTCCCAGAAGCAGTTTAAGCACGTGAGAAAATGCGATTCCTTCTTTCATTCTAACCCAGGTGAATTACTGTCCCTCTCCCGCATCATAGTCAGGGATTGAAGGACACCTTCTCTGCTCACTCACTAAGGTAGAGAAGCACAAGGATTAGAGGCCCAGCTTATAAAGGGCCTCCTTTGTAAGTAAGTCCTTGGAGTAAAAAGGAAAAATAGGGTCCTTACATTTATTCTCAAGAAAGAGAAGAGAACCACCATTGCCATCCCCTTGTGATTTGTGACACCCTCGTGAGCTGGGAGCTGTGGAGCTGGGCCCGAGGACAGGTCAAGAGCAGTGCCTCTCTCCTCAGGCTCCGGAGAGGACCACACAACCCCTTGCCTCTGCAGTTTCCTGGCTTCAGATTCAAGCTCCCTCACACCCACTTCTACCTTCCTCCTTTCAGCAGAAACCCTTGGACCTCTCTTTTCTTGCTTAACACATTCCATGCTCCCCTCTCCCCAAATCCCTGCCTGGGAAGGCAGCCTCCACAGATTTTGTGATTCCAGTGGCCTCGTGCATGACTTTGATGGAGAGATATTCCCAGGCAGCCTCAGGGTCCCAGAGTTTCCCTCACCTTGACTGGCTCCCTTCATTTCTGGAAGCTTCTTCATCAGTGAGGGCAATGGGCTGGGCTGCACTCAGGTGTGAAGGAACTGGGTTGCTACTTTATTGCCGAGGTGCCTGAGGTGAGGGTCAACTCCACTGGTTTCCAACCCAGGCTGTGCATTAGGATTACCTGGGGAGCCTTAAAAACTACCATTGCAGAAGTCCAGCCCTGCCCAGCCCAGCCCAGCCCAGCCCAGCCCTTTTAAATTAGGATCTCTAGAGGCAAAGCTGGGAAAAGTATTTGCTAATGCTCTCCAGGTGATTCTGACATGCAGCCGATGTTGAGAACCAATGATTTACTCTCTCATCGCCACACCCTCTGCCCCAGATCTGTGAGGACACAGGGTTGGAGCTTCTTACTCATCCACTCTCTGGCTTCAGATAATATAAGTAATAAATTTAGCAACGTGCATCCCCGTCAGGAGAGACAGAAAGGTGGGAGGGGAGAGAGAGTTCTATTCCCACAGGATTCACCCTCCCCTGGCAAAACCTACTTAACTGAGAGATACTGCTCCTGTAGACATTTTCTTGTATCCTGGAAATACCCAACATTTGCAGGATGCTTTCCAATCTCATGCATTCTAAGAACCCTTTGAAAATCCATCTTCTTCTTCTTTTTTTTTTTTTTTTAAAGTGGACCTCAGTTGGACCCCGCCTCAGAACCCTTGATCCATCTGGGGTGGCAAGTGCCTGTCAATTCAAGAGGCCGGCATGAGCTGCAGTTGGTAAGATGCTATCAGCTCCTCAACACGGCTGACCCTTTACGCACCAGATATTTGAATGTAACAGATGCTCCTCAAGTCGTGCAACCCGGCCAAAGGGAGGGGCGGGCAACAGCCCGTGGGGGCGGTTCTTGCCCTGCCCTCAGTTATGATGGCTCTGGTACTGTCTCAAGTCTAACTAACATAGGTAGCAATGAGTCCTTGTGAGGCAGTTAGAAACTGATTCCATTTAGATAATGGAAAGAGTTGAATTGGTTGAAACTCAGATCAAAGCTCATTAAACTTGCATTGACTCTTGAGCAACCACAGATAACATCAGAAAAATGTGGCCTTTTTTCCATTTTTGTCCCCGACCCCCGCCTCACCTCCCTACCTCTTTGCTGAGGCAGTTGTTCACATGAAATAAGATCATATTGCACTTCAGATGGAGAAATTGGACTCTGAGTGGGTTTTTTAAAGTCCCCCCAATTCTCTTGACTGAATTTATTTGGCCACATTGTTTCAGGATAAGCTCACATGAAATCTCAGAAAACTTCATCTTGAATTTTGTAATTCAGTCTTTGTGCAGGACATCCACTTTGAAAAAGGCACAGTGGTTTTTTCATCTTCTAGCTACGCTGGCCACAGATCATGGCAATTATGGCCAAATGTCCATTTCCAAGTCTGCCACTGTCAGTTAAATTGTACCTGATCTAAAATAACAGCAAGGCATCGGCTCTAGCCCTAGGGGTGGGGACCCACACACAGAGGGCATGTGCCACCACAGAGGAAAAGGCACTCCTGGTGGGCTCTGACACCGGACACGTTTGTCAGCTGCAGTGTTGAAGGATGCTGTGGCACCTCTGGGCCAGGGGCCAATGCACCCACTTCCAGCCAGTACTCTCAAAATTTTATTGGAGAGGACCAGAGTTTCAAAATTCAAGAATGAACCATGTATTGGTTTTCTAGGGCTGTCATATCAAAACTGTTCCAGCCTGGGTGGCTCATCATTCTGGAGGCTGAAGGCCCAAGATCGAGGTGTAGGCAGGGTTAGTTATTTCTGAGGGCTGTGAAGGGCAGACCTGCTCCTGGCATCTCTCCTTGGCTTGTAGAGAAAGACCTTCCTTTCTCTCTGTCTCTTCACAGTATCTTCCCTCTCTGTGTGTCTGCCTCTGTTCAGATTTCCCCATTTATGAAGATGCTAGTCACACTGAATTAGGGCCCACCCTCATACCCCATTTTAACTTGATTACCTCTATCAAGGCCCAGTCTCCAAATACAGTCACATTCTGAGGTGCTGAGGGTTAGGACTCCAATGTATCTTTTTGAGGGACACAATGTAACCCATAACAGACCACAATTAAAATGGAATGCAGGCCGGGCGCGGTGGCTCAAGCCTGTAATCCCAGCACTTTGGGAGGCCGAGGCGGGTGGATCACGAGGTCAAGAGATCGAGACCATCCTGGTCAACATGGTGAAACCCCGTCTCTACTAAAAATACAAAACATTAGCTGGGCATGGTGGCGCATGCCTGTAATCCCAGCTACTCAGGAGGCTGAGGCAGGAGAATTGCCTGAACCCAGGAGGCAGAGGTTGCGGTGAGCCGAGATCGCGCCATTGCACTCCAGCCTGGGTAACGAGAGCGAAACTCCGTCCAAAAAAAAAAAAAAAAAAAATGGAATGCAATAATAAAAACTAACTTTTATTGAGCATTTGAGCATTCATAGTCTGAGTTTGGCATTGCTGAGAGTGCCTTCATTAATTAATTTAACCCTGACAATCCTGTGAAGTCAGTATCATTATTACCCACATTTTATCACTGAGCAGATTGAGTCCATGGCAAGAGTAAATAACTTGCCCAAGGTCACACTGCTCGTACGATCAGAACCAGACTTGAAAACAGTAGTCTAATTCCATGGCAGATTCCGTCAACAACTGTTCTACACAGCCTCTACTTTGTGGGGTTCAACATAGAGACTATTTTGATGTCTGTGGTAGCCATGAGAATGTGGCTCAGAGACGTCCAACTATGGGGAGCTCAATCGACCAAAGGCCTCAGCTCCTGTGCTTTGAAATCTGTCACTATGTGATCACTGAGGCCACATTTCCTATGGGCTGCTTCTAGCCAATGCCCAAACAATAACAGGAAGACTAAGGCATCCTATTCCTGGGAGATGGTAGGACTTACATGTTGGCCCTTTTTGGCTCAGGGACTCCCTGACAGCCTGCCAAGCCTTCGTTACTCTGCAGGCAGTCTGGCAAGCTTCACCCACCTTCTTCTCTTTCCTTTCCTCTCTCCTCCACTGTAGGTCAAGCCTGCATCCCAGTCTCCTCATCAATCGTGGCATGTTTAACGGCATCTTGATGTCTATGCCTTGGGGGTCTCGGACTAACACAATGCTCTTTGTAACCAAACGCTTCAGAAAATATTAATTTGTAGGTTTAATTCTGATTTGAATTGACTTAGTTTATCAGTGTTTTAAAAGCCATAAAACAAAAAAAGTGCTATTTTTCACTAGATATGGTTAGTGATGCCATAGAGGTCTTTTGTTTAGTGTTCTAGAAATTAATGTAGTTTATCCTGGTTTTAATGTTGCTTCTGTCTGTCTTTACGCAAACATGCGGAGCTCCCAGAGCCTAGCACGTAGCAGGCCCAGCAACGGACAGGCAGACAGAAAGCCTGACTGAAATAATGGAAAACCTTTTCTCCTCCCATGTTGTCTAAAGTTAGGCTGGCTGGAGGAGGGAGGTGGGTTCTCTGGGGATGAGGGGGGCAGGAGAACGCAGACCAGGCTGCCAATGAGGTCCTGGTTATAAAAGCATTACCTGGACAAGTGCATGACCTTATGGAAGCCAAGTGCAATCACAATGAACCTGGTTGCTGTGAGACATTGCATTCAGGCAGACAGAACAGACCCTCATGATTTCAGAATGTGAGCTGCTATGTGTTGGAGGCAAGAGCACTGGTATCTGGGTGACTTAACTGGCTGGTTACATTATTTAAATAAACAATTATACCTCTTCCTTCTTTTCTTTTATCAATTGAACCATTTACCTTGGTAGTTACCTCCTAAAGCTAGATCAGGGACTTTAATCCTAGGCTTTAATCACCACCACTAGTTAGCTAGTTAGCTGACCAGTGTGCAGTTAACCTCTCTGGGCCTCAAACTTGTCTTTTGTAGTTAAACTGAACTGAATTACAATATGAGGCGGTTGGATAAATGATCTCTAAAGTCCTTCTCTATGCTAAGATTCTGTGAAATGCCCATCTTGGTGTGAACATTGATCAGCCCAGATAAAATGTGCAGGATGTCATGACAGGATAGAAAGCTCCTTCTAGCAGTGAATGATTTCTGCTCTTTTCTCTCCAAGAAAAGCTACACAGTGACTCCCTAACTCTCTGGAGTATTCTAACCATAGTCTATGGCATTTGACCAAGGGAAGAGAAGGAGTATCTGACTCTTTACAAGCTTAGTGGCTCTCACCTGCCAGTTGGCTATGCCAGTCCATGAGCTTACTATAAATATTGGTTTATTTTAGTTTTGGGAAGAACAACTTGACCTATGGTATATTCAAATCTCTATAAACATATATGTGTTATTATGGAATCCTGCTGAATCTTCCCCCATGGTTCAAAAGTAATACTAGCAGTGACTTTTTCAGTTCACTCTTTCATTCCTGACCATCTCGGGAATGTTTGAAGCAGGGCACAGAGCTGATGGAAACTGGCTTCTCTGACCAGCAGGAACATATGTGGGGCAGCTTTGATGTGATGGATGGGAGAGAGGTTGCTGATAGGGCTTGCTAATAATCCAGCGAGGTGATGTCATTCTTGGCAGAGCCCAGAAAGAGAAACAAGAGGCCAACAGCTCTCCTTGGCTGATAAAGTCCCTTCAGGCTTCCTTTACTCCGCTATTGCTAAGCAGATGAGATTGGAAAGTTCTGTGAGCCCAGCTGAGCTGTATTACCTCCTGGGGATGGGAGTTTTTGTCAAGAAATCTTGGGTCTCTAGCTGGTTTACATAAATCCCTCAGAAAGTTTTGCACTGCCTTTGAAAATACTCCCTGGAATAGAGATTTATAATAGAGCTGGGAGATAATTAATTCCTGGGGATACAGTCCTTTGTGCTAGAATTGCTTCACTCCATAGGAGAGAGATTGAAGTTCTTCTAGCCCTTGAGTCTCTCCTGATTTTGGATGGTCAAGGAAGGGAATGGAACAGGACTCAGGGAAGGAAGAGAAGAGGAAACTTGAAGGGACTTTTTTTTTTTTTTTTTTTTTTTTTTTTTTTACATCTATTATTTTATGATATACATCCATAATAAAATCAATAACTTGGATTTTCTTTTTTTAAAAATTATATATTTTAGAAAGTGATTTATTTAGAGAGAGAGAAAAACAGGAGGAGAGAAATGAACAGCGATTCTCACGCTGAGTGAGAGAATCCAGAAAGATGGAATCCAAGAGAGGAAAGCAGCTTCCACACTGAGTGGAAGGGAATAGGGAGAGATGGAGTTTAGGAGGGCAAGACAGGCTTCCACGAGAGCGTGGAAGGGGACTCCAGAGGGGAAATCCAGGAAAGAGAAAGATGGCTTCCACGAGAGTGTTTGTGGAAGGGGATTGATGGGACTTTTTATTCAGGAATTATGAAATAAACCCATGCTATTGAATATAATGGATCTCTTTTTCTTTTGATTTCTGAATTTTTCTTAAACCAAGGACCCATGGAATCTTCATGTTTCCAGGTAAAGTGACTATCTGGTGGTTTTCCCCCAGTACAGCTTGGTCCTGGTGGCATGTGCCTGCATAGCCAGTGGCCCCCTCTTCAGTTGGCCTGCCACTTCCTCAGTGTCTGCACTTCTGACCCTTTGATGCTTTAGGACAGATGCTCATCCTGATGTGGGAGCTAGGTAGAGCCTTATCTGTACTCATTAGGGAAGCCCTGAGACATATTCACTGCCTTGAGGAAAAGCAACCACTATAAAAATGCAGGACCTAGTCTGCAAGGAGTTCCATAAAACCTAGGATACTTGATCATGATATTCCAAGCTGTTGAACTTTCTTCAAGGGGTGGAAGTTTCTATGTTGGCTTAAAAAAGTGCATTGTTTGCCAAATTGCCTAGGAATACAGGCCTTTGCACAAAGGAAAAGCACATTCTTTTTAGAATCATTGAGAATAACAGGCTTTTATGTGGCTGGTGACGTTCTCAGTGATTATTCTGCAGAAATTTTGCAAATAAGTATATTTCTTGATTTATAGAATAGATACCACCTAGCAGGCTTGGAATGAGAACAAATGCTGGTAAAGCAGATGATATTTTCCAGTTGACTTTTATGATAATCAGGGCTCTGTTGCCATGGAAAAAATCCATCAGTATGCTGAGTTGAAAATAGTTGGGAAGAAGGCTGATGGTTATTTTCAATCCTGTAGAGTTCAACACTCACCCATTTCGCAAATACTTACTGAAAGACTACTATGTACCCCGGTGTGTCTAGGAGCAAGGGAAATGGCCGTGCACAAAGCAGATACAAATCTCTACTCTCTCTCTCGAGTACATTCTGGGAGGACAAGACAGACAATTAAAAAAATAGCTAAAATGTAGACCACATCAAATGGTAATAAATGCTATGGGAAAAACAAAAGCAGGGAAGGCACGTAGGGAGAGCCAAGGTGGAAGTGGGAATGGACAGGGCAGGCTTTGCTGAGACGATGATATTCAAATGAGGGCCTGCAGGAAGGGAGGGAGTATGCTGTGAGGCTACTGGGGATGATCATTCAGGAAGATGTGCAGCACGTGCAGAGGCCCTGCGGCAGAAGCCTAGCATGCAGAGAAACAGTACAAAGGCCAGTGTGGCTGTGCTGTGGTGAACAAGCAGGAGAATAGGAGGAAGAGGTCAGAGGCAGCAGGACAGCGGGTTGTACAGGCCTCGTAGGGCCTGCCATCATCTGTTTCTAGGACGACTTCTCTGCCGCTGGCCCTTCTCTTGACATATATATCCATAGCTCACCATCCTAGAGGCTTAGCTGCTCTTCTGAGCCATTGTGTCTTTTATGGCCATCGCCATTGTGGAAGCCCTCCCGGGCACCCAGAGCACTCATTATCTCCTAGGTCTTCCTGTACAGCTACAACAGTTGATTTATGTGTTAGTTTCACTGGGCTAAGGGATGCCCAGATACAACTGGTAAAACATATTTCTGGGTGCGTGTGTGAGGGTGTTTCTGGAAGAGATTAGCCTTTGAATCGGTAGAATCAGTACAGAAGATCTACCATCACTAGTTTGGGCAGGTACTCTCTAATCCACTGATGGCCTGAGCAGAACAAGGCAAAGGAAGGGAAAATTCTCTCCCCTTCTTGAGCTGGAGCGTCCATCTTTCGTGGCCCCAGTCATCAGAGTTCCTGGCTCTTGGGTCTTTGGACTCCAGGACTTAAACTAGCAGCTTTCCTGGCTCTCTAGCTTATAGACAGTATATCATGGCACTTTCTCTGTTTGTATAATCACGAGCCAATTCCCATAATAAATCTCCTTGTATAGATCTACATATATTCTACTGGTTCTGTTTCTCTGGAGGACCCTAATAAAACCACCGTGTCAAATTGCATAACTTCCTGTGTATGTATGTCTTCACTTTCCATCAGGATTCTTGCTCAGCTGGGGTAAGGCCATGTGTAGCCTTTTTCCTTATTTTCTATAACAGCTGGCACGGTATTAGGCACTCAGCAAACACAAGGAAAATGTCTGCTGCTCAGAATCTTCAACTCTACAGTCAAGGCTTCAAGAACTTTATCAGTTCTTTCTCTTTTTGTCTGAGTCTGAGGGAGAATACTGTTAGAGATAGTCTAATCTTGACTACTAATCAATATTCTTTTAAGTACAATGATCTAATACAAGAAATATTTTGGCTCCAAATTCCAGAGTTACAGAATTTCAAAGTTTGCTACATGTGCCCTACTTTTTAGTTTGTAATTGGAAAATAGTGCAAGTTTTAAAAATAATTCTGAATTTGCTCTTTGCTTAAAATAAAAAATAGGTTCTTATTTTTAATTTTTTTACCTTTCAAACCGTGAAGATACAATATTCTAAAATTCTTAGGCTGACTCTTAGTTTAGTGCAAGAATGGGTACCTTTTCTGAAAGGGGTGCTATACTGTATACCGTGGAGCTTCCTGAAGGTCAGCATCTCACCGCGTTCCTGTGGGTTTCCCATTGTCTAGAGACCAGGGACCCAGGGGTCAATAAATGCTGCTGTGTAAAAACTATCATCATCCCCCTTGTACAGGTGAGAAAGTTATAATTCAAAGTGGTTGTAATTCGCTGAAGGTCAAACAGAAAATTAGTGGCAAATCTGGAACTAAAATCCATTTTTTTTCTGACAAAGTTGGTTTGAGTCAGGGCTCCCAGATTTTTTGTTAGCAATCAGCATTTTGGAATGCATAATAGGAGATACAGGGGCTCTTTATTTTGTATTTTGTAAACTTGACACATAACTCTGAGGGGACAAATGGGGTAGCTTCTTGGATCCCTGTCTGCTGGAAGCAGGAAGATGTGAGGCTTCTGAGGAGAGAGCAGGCGAAAGGATCCAGGATCACAGCTGGCACTCGGAGAGTACCATAATGACAGCTAAAGGAGGAGCCTACGAGGAAGATGGTGACAGAAGCACTTGCTATTTTTTTCTGTTGTCAAAAAAGTTATCTTACACTTCCTCCATGAGTCCTGTGGTTTACAAGTATTTGGATGAACACTGTTAGATGGTGTGATAATATCTGGATACAAATAAGGTATTTTGCTACCAGCTATGGTGACATACACCTGTAGTCCTAGCTACTCAGAAAGCCAAGGTGGGAGGATCACTTGGGGCCAGGAGTTCAAAACCAGCCTGGGCAACATAGGAAGAATCCATCTCTACCAAAATTTTTTAAAAATTAATAAGGCAGCTGGGCGCGGTGGCTCATGCCTGTAATCCCAGCACTATGGGAGGCCAAGGCGGGCAAATCATGAGGTCAAGAGTTTGGGACCATCCTGGCCAACGTGGTGAAAGCCCGTCTTTACTGAAAATACAAAAATTAGCTAGGCATCATGGCACATGCCTGTAGTCCCAGCTATTCAAGAGGCTGAAGCAAAAGAATTGCTTGAACCCAGGAGGTGGAGGTTGCAGTGAGCCAAGATTGTGCCAATACCCTCCAGCCTGGTAACAAAGTGAAATTTTGGCTCAAGATAAAAAATTAATTAATAGGGCATGGTGGCACACCTCTAGTCCCAGCCACTTGGGAGTCTAAGGTGGGAGGATCACATGAGCCCTGGAGTTCTGGGCTGTAGAACGTTATGCTGATCAGGTGTCCCTACTAAGTTCAGCATCAATACGGTGACCTTCTGGGAGCAGGGGACCACCAGGTTGCCTATGGAGGGGTGAATGGATCTGCCCAGGACAGAAATGGAGCAGATTAAATAAGCCATTTCGGTAGAAACACAAGTGATTTCTGGTTACTAGGCACTAACTAGGAGGGCAGAAAAGCTGTCCAGTCAGGAGCCAGGAAGAGACATGAGCAAGAAGAAATGTTCCAAAAACTCTGATTCCTGGAGCAGCCCAGGCCTGGGAAGGAAGATCTGTAAACTGGTCTTTAACTGAAGATGGACGGGTGAGGGGGAAGGAAGAGGCTGTCATCTTGGCAGGGCTTCCTCCTTTCTCAAGAATGGTGAATGGCAAGGTGAAAAAGTCTAATATCAGCATGGTGGGATCAGCCTGACACTTCCAACTCCTACCTTCTCAAACCAATGGCTTGTCTTTGGCTGTGTCCTCTTGGGTAGATCCGAGGGAGGCCGTGGATCTGGAGAGCTGAGTTCTAGCCCTAACACGGACACTCTGTATGTGGCCTTAGACAAGCTTCCTACCTCTCTTGCCATCTATTGTGTAAATGGAGGTTCCTTAACAAATGATCTCTAAGGTCTTTCAGCTGAACATTTTATGACCCTCTGACGTACTTCCCTCAGGTCACCAATACTGGTTTGCTGAAGATGGAGTTTGATGGAGAAGAGTGAGAAAGGATGGGTCATTGTGGAAAAGCTGGCTGGGAGGCCAAGGAGTGGGTCTTTGTGCAACTTTGACATCTGTCTGAGATAGCACAGATTTGGTAAAATAATTCCTTTGGCTCTCTTTCTTTAGATCTAGTACCACTGGGGAAAGAAATATGGGAAAGATATCCAGGCCACGTTGTGAAATGAAGTCCTCTTCACATTTTTGCCACTAACTAAAACCTACATCCAGGTACCATTTAGCTGAACTTGCACAGCTGACTCGGGCCTCCAACTCACACATTCCTGCCCTGCCTACAGTTTCCCAACCTATCATTCCCATTTCAAGATAAGTGATCTACATACTCAGCTGAAGCTATTTTCACCAAGCATGCAAATAGTGCCCACCCTTTTACTCAGAAACCACAATCAAACCAAAGCAAACCAGAAGGATCGAAAGGCAAAACACACTGGTGGAAAAAGTAGTGATGCCCTCCTTAAATAGCCTTTTTGAACCTCTTCAGTTTATAAATAGTGACTAATTTAATTCCATAAAAATAAATTGGCTCTGGGTCAGATCATTTGGGTCTGCTTGTGAGAAGACGAATTATGTAGCAGATCCAGCCAAATATTGTAGCCTAAATATTGGCCCTATTAGAACTGTTGAGCTGAATTTTTCAGAACAAAATTCATAACATTCCTTCCCTCCTGATTCTGTTACTGCCTCTAGTGCGCGTTTTTTTTTTTTTTCTGTTTCTTAAGCTCCAGACGGGAGCCCCCAGAGCAACCTAACCCTCGTTGACATATGCAGTTTTCTGATTTATGGGAATCATGAAAGATTACTGTACTTTGTCTGAATGAAGGTCCTCAGTGTGAAAACCTTGCAAAGACCACAAACGTGGATACTTACCTGCCGCAGCCAGGCCTCATGGCCTTTGAAAGGAGCCATTCAGTGTGTAGGCTACAGAGTGGGCATACGTTGAATTCTGTGGCCTTGCTTCTGCTGGATGATTCTATGGATTAGGGAGCTTCTCTGGGTTCTGTGTAAAAGTTCACTGTAAACATTTGCTCAGTCTGTGCATGGTAAACATTTACGAGCTTCTTAGAGTTCATGGGACAAAGTGGCGGGATTATCGTGAACGATGCCGGTGGCTGCCAATGCTACAACTTTAAAGGTGCAGCTGGAGTTGTCTGGGCTCTGTGGGTAGTTCACACAAGAAACACCAGAACTAGACCCAGTCTGAACCCTTGGTTTGATGATGGCTGGAGTCAGGGCAAATAAAGACCCAGACAGAGACCTAACGAGTATGTATAAGCTTAAGTATGTTTCCTTGGACGAAATGCTGGTTCTCACTGGCGACTTCTGCCTTATGGAGAGAGATGGGGAAGGAGGGAATTTCCTCCTCTAGCCTTCCTTTGTTGCCTTGCCATTTTCCTGCTGAGCCTGGAAAGTGTGGGGAAGGAAAGAAAGCAGTATGGGGCAGTGGTTAAGAGCTCACACTGTGAGTCTGGCAAGACAAACACTCATACTCCACGTCCACCACAGCTTAATGAGCCTTTGTGGTTACAGGCAATGAACAGCCCAGGCCCTCCTTGGCTAGAGCTTAGATCCAACTTGAATGAGAGAGCTTAATTGTTTTTCTCACCAAAGTAACAGAACCTTGGCTTTTTCAGGTGGCAGCCTGAGTGAGTGAGCTGAGGGGGTCTGGGCAGGTGACAACGTAAAACAGAGAAAGAAGGTTCTCAGAGGAAAAGGGCTTTAGGACAAGCTAAAACATGGCCTGGGTCACAGGGTATCCCTGGTGTGCTTGACTCTTTTCCCCATCTTGAATTTCTCTGCATTATAATTCTCTTTGTTAGCCCCTCACCTTACAGAACTTAGTATGTGTCTGCTTTTCACAACACCTTATTTAGTGTTTAGTAGGGTCTTGGGGGAGAGGAAGGAAGAGAGGTGTGCAGAGTTGGCAAAAGGTACCAAATGGAGGCAGCAGCTGCAGGAGCTGAGAATGGTGCCTGGGATCCAGGAGACAGCAGAGAACCAGGTCCTGATGTGAATCATCTCAGGACTAACTAAGCAGTACACCCATCCCCTTCTATTAATGGAAAGAATACAGGTGCAAAGAAGGAGGGGGCTACGGGGTGGTCTGGGCTGCCGTAGTGTGTCAGATAAGGAAAGATAAAACCATTTTATTTGAACGTTAAGAGCTTGACCTCAGAAGACAAAAAGACTTGAAAGTCATCCAGAAGGGAGACATCAGGCATAGGACCTGGAGATGAGGTATCCTTAGAACGTTTTTATTCAGATGTTGGGCAAAGGGTTATGCAGCCCTCTTGAAACTCCTTCATGCCTGTTTGGGTAAAAACAAGGGTCTCTGAGATACAGATAGCTGTGAAAGGTCCTCCAGGACAGTCACATTGTCGGAAGTCCATTGTCAGCTGTCTCTGGTCATCCTCTCTTGAGCCACCTCCAAGTGCTCAGCCAACACCATCTCTTTCTCAAGCCACTGTGGTCAAACATGGTTCCAGAACCTGATAGTGGAACCAACCCTGATTCCATGTCAGAAGCACATGGCACATTCCAGAGAACCACTGTTCCCACATCCAGCTTTATCTCCCAAGGGTGTCCCATGACATTTTGAAGCTCCGTCATTTCCTAATCCACGTCTGCACTTCCTAAGACAAAACACAAAGTAGATCAAGGGAAAGGGGCATATGGCTAAAATTCTAAGCTCCCTTGGGGACGGCTTCCCTCTGCAACCTTACCTTTGTTATTCTGTTCACTTGGGGAGGCAGCAAAGTCCAGCCCCTAGGACCTCTGGAATCTGTTCCCCAGGTTCTATTCAGTCATCTTTGGAAGGTGTGGGCAGTGAGAAACTGCCAGGGCAAGGGACCTTCTCATCCCTGATCCTCAGCAGCAGGGGTTAGCTGGAGTCAGGGAAGCCTCGGTGGTTACCAGGCACTTCTGTCTTCTCTCTATATTCCTGATGTCTAGATCTGCATGAAAAACATATGGTAACCACCTAGAGAAGAAGTGTGTGGAGGGGTGTATGCAATCACCCATAGGGAAAATCAAGGGCACCTGGAACAACTGTTCACTCTGAATGATTATGATACAGCCCCTACCTTTAATGTGCTCTGAATGATTTTGATACAGGCCCCACCTTTAAGGAGCTCCAAGTTACTTGCTTGAGTTAAAATGGACCATAAGCCTCGAAGCTGCAGACTCACTTAAGGTGTAGAGAAGCACTGGAAAGGTCTTCACCTCTTCTTCCTTCTGCTCCTTTTTGCAAATCAGAAAGTAGTGCCATTCTCTAGAGAAACAAAAGCAGCTTCTCTGTAATGCTTAGCTTGCCTGATTGACACTCAAATTGGCAATTTTGCAAATTTCCTTGAAAATTTGCTTTGCCTTCCCTGACTTCTCTACAGGAACAGTGTTACAACAGGGCCATTCGAGGCAGAGTCACCCCTTCAAAATGGTTCCAGGAAAGAGCCACCCATTTGTATTTTTAATAAATACTTGATAGAAATTTGCAAGGGACATGTCTTCTAGGAAAATTCTGGAACAACCTGATGAAAGAGCCTTGTTACATCATGCTCTGGGATTCATTCACCCTATTAACGTATTGAAATATGTTTGCACAAACTATGACACAAGAAGAGTCTTCAGCTGGAGGATGGGTATCTTTTTGTCATAAGCAATATATGTTTTTCTGAGTTCATAACCAAAGTTTCTCCCAAAATGTAAAATTATCTTAACTTCTCTCACATTCAATCTCTCATCCATCAGCAACTATGTAGCTCTTGTGTTCAAAACTGCCCAGTCACTGTCATTGTTATGGGGACTTTGCAAAAGCCTTCCTGCCTCCACTCTGGCTGTTCTTAGTCAATTCTCCAACAGGAGTCAGAATAAACTTTGAAAATATGTCAAGCCATCTCACTCTTCTGTTCAACCATCTAATAGCTTCTCATCTCACTCAGAATGAAATCCAAATTTTTCAGCAGAGTCCACACAGCTCAGCTAACTCTCGGGGCTTGTCTCGCAGTACCCTCCAACCTTGTACTCTGCTCTTACCCCAGTGGCTTCCTTGCTGGTCTTCGAACAAAAACAAGCCCGGACCCCAGGGTCTTTGCACTTGCCATGCTCTCTAAGGAGAACACTGAGTCTTCTCCTGTCAGAGCACTCACTTCTTTCCTCAGAGTCTCTGATGAACTGCTATCTTGTCACCAAGGCCTTTGATACCCCAATCACTGTCTGTCCTGCCCTGCTTTAGTTTTCTTTATGTGAGCAGGGATTTTCTTTTTTTCTTTTTGTTTTTTTTTAGAGACAGGGTCTTACTCTGTCCCCCAGGCTGGCATGCTGTTGTATAACAACAGCTCATTGCAGCCTCAAACTCCTTGCTTCTGCCTCCTGAGTCACTGGGACTACAGGTGGGTGCCACTGTGTCTGCATAATTCTTAAATTTCTTGAAGGGATGGGGTTTCACTGTGTAGTCCAGGCTGGTCTTGAGCTCCTGGCCTCAAGCCATCCTCCTGCCTTGGCCTCCCAAAGTGCTGAGATTACAAGTGTGAGCCACTGCATCTGGCCTATGAATAAGAATTTTCTTTTGTTCACGGCCATATCCCCAGTGCCTAAGACAACTCTGGGCACATAGCTGGAGCTCACTAAATATTTTTTGAATGGATGAATGAATTCCTGGTCCTAATGCCCTGTATCCTCAGCTGGCAGCAATGCCCTCTAAGGCTGTAGGTGGGGATGTCAACAAAAAGAAACTATTTAGATGGTCAAGGCTTTTTAGAGAAGAAGTGAATGTAGGAGAAATATTATACAAAAAGAAAGGGAAAAGAAAATAAGCAGAAAGTGATCCTGGATAGCGCTCACCCATTCACTGAACCAAGGCCAGGCCAGATTTGTTCTCTGCAGTTGCTGAAATCTGGTTCTTGTCACAAATCGACCTAGACATCTATTTTGATACACATATTATATGTCTCTTGGCATGCAGAGTTCTCATATCGTTTACTAGATTTATTAAAATGATGGAAAGCGGTGTGAAATGCCTCCTGCCATATGGGAAAAGAGGTGAAAATGCTGACATTTGGCTTTTAGCCAATTTCACAAAAGTTTAGAGTTTCAGATTTTTTTTCTCCTCCTGGGTGTGGTGACTCTGTCTTATCAAACTTCTATCCTCTGAGTAGCCATAAAGACATGTCTGTGCATCTGGTGGTATTTTAATATTCAAAGAACCATATTCTTATGTGCATAGAAACTGACATTTTGGCCCAGCTATTACAAGAAGAATTGAAAAGACTTTCTTTGCCCTGCTAAGTCTGTCTTCCCATACTTCACTTTACTTAGCTTTGGTGAGTAGGAATATGCTTGGAGAAAATGGACCCATTCGATATACTAACCATTGAGTCCCGCCATGTGCCCAGCCTGGGCCCAGCATGGGGAGTATGGTCAGAGCAGTCTCTGCCTCCACCACTCACGTGTCCTTTAGACAAGTCACTGACCTCTCTAAGCCTCACCACCCAGTCTGCTAGCACCCCCTTCCAGCCACCATCACCTGAACCCTTGCAGGAGCCTCCTAGCTGATCTCCTGGTCTTTCAGTCTCCTCAACTATAAGTAGAGACTGAATAGGGCCCTCCACATGGGGTTGTGAAGATTAGATGAGCTGGTCCATGAATGTGCTTTAGCGTGGTGCTAGCACAGAGATCCTCTATAAAATTTTACTGGAGATTATCATTCCTTTTCATTATGATTATAGCTCATGATTCAGTGGGCCTCATTTATTGGGAGTTGAAAGATCTTTTCCCCTTCATTGTACTTCTTTTCTAGATTCTATTTTTGATTTAAGTGAGTCATTTTGGCTAAAGAACTAGTCATTCCAAACTGCATATTATGCACGTTTTTAGATGATGCTTGCACCTAAAAGCCAGCCTGGCAGGGATGTGGTCAAAATACATCCCAATGTCATGTAATTGCCCTGTAATATACAAACATGGCTTTTGGTGTTACTGAATCTAAACATCCAAATTATCTTACAAATACTGTCATGATGTCAGATGAACAGAAATAAACAACTCCTCCTCAAACCCACACATATCTCACCTCACAGCCCCCATATTCATGTAGAAGACATGGTCTCAACCCTCAGGGAATTTAGAGATGACAGCTAATAAACAAGGAAGTGTGCATTGTACATGTGTGTATGTGATTCATCCAGTGAAGGAAAAGAACATAGTGAACAAAGGCTATCTTTCAAGAAGACTCAACGTATTTCAGTTGTGTGCTACCTTGGGAGTTTAGACCATCTTCCAAAACTCACCACACACACTTCCATAATGCCAGGTAAAGTTTTAAGTAGCTTCTTCAGAAATAACCTCCTTTAGATACTCACTCTGATCCCTTACATACAATAAAGCTCACAGGATTGGAGCTGTCTGAGACTCCAACTATAATCCTCATCCTTCGAAGAGAAATGGGAAATAAATATATATATGCTCGTTTTAAAAAAATCTTTATAGAACATCTATAATAGGTACAACATACATGATATTACTCTCACACTGGGAGCATCTACATGAACACAGCCTTTGCTCCAGAGGGGTCTGAGAATCAGTCTATTGGCAATAGGCTTTCCAGATGGTAATCACACACATGGCTTTTATTCCTCTGCTTACCTGTCCTCATGTGGTGTTTCACATTTGTTTACTATCTGGCAGATACTTACAGCATTCTGTTTGCAGTGTTAACTGTACAGCAGGAAAATGTTAGCCTATAACAAGAGTCTGTAATTCTTCCAGAAAAAAATTCTGTTAATATTCAGATGGATATTAAAGGTAATTAGAACCATATACTCATCACCAAATGAAATTGACTATAGATCACAGAGAGTAATTCTTTAAGAAGAATAATGCAGTTTTGCCTCCTTTGTACAGATAGCATCAATGGGTGATAAGGGTTTCCATGTATGTGTTGTAGGATTATCCTAAGACTTCAGGTCCAAAATATTCATCTTGACTACTTTAGATGAAATGATTTTAAAGATGTAATTTTGTATTTCTTGCCATTTTTGCATCTAGTGACTGAACATATTTCAACCTCTTTTTGATGAGTCAGAGTCCTCACCACGAGCATGAATAATTTTACTGTGCTACAGATAAACAATGACATCAGAGCCTGCTGAGTTATGAGCTGCACTGGGAAAACTCCTAGGTAAACGGTCTCAGGGCCTTAGCTTTATTGAGCCTTTACAACTTTTCTAATTCTTCCCTAAATGTCAGGTTTTTACCTGTGACTGTTTTGTGTTTGTCTCTAGCAACCATTTCCCACCCTCGGCCTTTTATTCAGGGACTATGATTTGAGCATTCGCTGTGTGGCAGGGCTTGCCTCTGTCTGCAGAGGAGACAGTTAGATGGAGACCACAGTACCAAGGGCCTACCCACATGGAGCATACCTGCTGGTGGGAGAGTCAAACAGCAAACAAGCCACAGTTAAGCAAGATAATTCTCCTTTGCTTTGGTCTAGGGCAGCAAATAATCATACTTAGGAGGGGTAAGCCTAAATTAAGAATAAATAGCATCTAGGCCAGGCATCCTGGCTCATGCCTGTAATCCCAGCACTTTGGGAGGCTGAGGCAGGCAGATTGCTTGAGGCCAGGAGTTGGAGACCAGCCTGGTCAACATGGTGAAAACCCATCTCTACTAAAAATACAAAAATTAGCCAGTTGTGGTGGCAGGTGCCTGTAATCCCAGATACTTGGGAGGCTGAGGTGAGAGGATCGTTTGAACCTGGGAGGTGGAGGTTGCAGTGTGCCAAGATGGTGGCACTGCACCCTAGCCTGGGTGACAGAGCAAGACTCTGTCTCGATTTTTTTAAAAAAATAAATAAAATAAGAATAAATAGGATCCAAGAACCTTGTATGCTTAGAATCCATTTCTATTTACTTCTTAGCAATTCCCAAGCAATGGGACTATCCACTTCGTGCCTCTTCAGAAATGCAGAGCTTTAGTTTTTCCACAGGATACTGAGCATACTGAAAATGGCTCAGTATCACTAGAACCAAACAGCCCTTCGCCTGTAATTTAAAGTTGAGGACAACATGGCATCTGAGAGGCTACAGGTTTCAAAATTCTAGTCACAATTTGCCTTCATCTCCAGATTTTTGTATGTAACTGCCAAGCCCACCTCTTTACGTAGATGTCTCAGAGCATCTGATGCATAACATTTGATTCCACCCACAATATTGCCTTTACCTTCCCAACCTTGGCAATAGCACTATCATCTTCCACAAATCAAGAAATTATTCACAAGTTCTCTCTACTGCTCAGCCCCTGCTCACCCAGCCCTACCCTACATCCAGTTCATGAGCGAAGCCTATGGATCAAAACAACAACATGTACCCTGAGTCTGAATCAGATCATCACTCCCCCTGCTTGAGATCTATCAGGACCTTGTTGTGCTCTTAGGGAACAATACCAGTTTCTCACAGTGGTTTCAAGGCCTGGTATGATCCCTTTCCTGTTGAAGGTTTTATTCCCCTTTCCCCATGCTTCCTTTCATCATTCCTTAAAGCAAAACTTTCCAAATACAGCACTGAATGAAATGGAAATTAACAGCAGCTTCCCAGCTGAGTCCTTATTTACTGTTGATACCTTCCCCATAAAATAATGAGCAACAAACTCTCAGAACAGGCAGATTACACCACTGAGTTCAGATGCTACAATTGTAGATTATTGCCCAGCTTTCTGTTTTGTAAATTTGTAAAATTAAAACAATGTTTTGTAAATTTAAAAATAAGCACAGGCCACAACTGGTGATACACCTTTCTTTATCAATGAAACAAGAACCATCCCTTCATTTTTATGAGATATTCTTGGAATATTGTTACAACCAACCAATCAGCCAATGAATACTTGATATGTGTCTACTATATGCAAGATATTCTGTGCAAGAATTTTAAGACATGGCCACTGCCTTTTGAGTTTATTACAATTTAGGTGAAAGACAGATATTCATATAAAGTTAATAATAAAAAGCAATATAGAATTAATAACATACCATTTTGTAGGCAATGACCTAAAGCATTTGAACTCCTGTCTGTCCAAGTCCATGATTTGCTGCTCTGTTTTAGACACTAAATGAGTGATATAGATTGGTGTGCCTCAATCTTTAAGGTGTAAAGAATGCCTGTTAAGATATAGATTCAGATTTAATGGGTCTAAGCGGGGCCCTAGTACTTACAGTTCTAAGAGATTCTCAGGTGATGGCAATGCTTTTGGGATAAGGACCACACTTTGAGTTGCAACAGGATAGAAAAATGCTACTCAAAGTATGTTCACCAAATTCCCAGGCCCCTCCCAGACCCTACTGAATCAGAATTCATGGGGATGGGCTCATGAATGATGTTTTAACAAATTCTCCAGGTAATTTTTACGAATTCTAAGGATTGAGAAGCACTGGTTCAGAGATTAAGTCATATGAAGGCCAGATGCGTTGAATTCTGGATACATGTACTTTTCTCCAGCAAATAGTCCCCAGGGTGACATCAGTTCTTAGCCTTTTTCAGGGACTGTCAATTTAGTACCAAGTGGCCTGGCTTGACTTTTCCAACATAAGCAGGCAGAAGACTGGCTAGGAGCCGTAACTAGAGACTAACACACCCCAACATGTTGTTAGGAACAGATTGGATCAGGCCAAAAAGGAGCAGTGATTTAGCCAGATTAATGGCTATTCTTATTGTAATGCTCATGAAGAACAGAGACTTTCTAATGGGTTTAGCAGATGTGGACATCTTAATGCCAGAGAGTCTCCCTGCCTAAAAGGGAATTGTAATCATCCAATGTTTTCCCATCCTCTGGCCTGAGATTGAGTTGTCACAGGCTCCCAGACACTGCTCCAGGCACCCCAGATGGTACTGGCTGATACACTCTGAGCATGTCATTATGAACACATGCAAACCACATGAGGGTCACTAGCTTCTGGATTAAATGCATGGTACTACCCCTACCCTCAAGGTCCCTAGGACACTGCTGGGAAAAGGAGGGGCAAGTGGGACCCCAGGTGCTGGGAGGTCTTGGAAAATTGAGGACCCGTGGGAAACTCTTAAGCAGAGGAAGCCAAGCAGACATTGGAGGATTCCTCTGACAATGAGTTAATGTGACAGAAAATTATATTCAAGTTCTGGCACTTTCTTCCTCTTTCTCTTTTAATTTCAGTACTATTTGACTATTTGGCTTAGAAAGCATATTTTTGAGATCAGGGTAGTACCATTAACTTTTCATTCTATCAGAAAACTGAAAAATGACTTTATTTAGTAGTTTGCCGGTAGCGTAATGACTTTGCTCAGCTAGCAATAAAACAAAGGCAAATGCTAACTTGGAAGTGACAAATTCTTTGGATAATTAGTTTTCTTTAATGTATTTCACAAATATAAGAACCTTATTAATCAAGACTTGTCACTGACTCTAATTTTGGAAGCTGACCTCATCCAGAATCCAGTTCTAAAAGATAGAAAATCAGGATGTCTGCACCAGGCCAGCATTATCCTGATGCCTTGCATTGAAGAGAAGCCCTTTCTGTTGTTCCCAAACTCAAAACACAATCAAAAACAACAAACAAAAACAACAAAAAAGAAACCAGAGGCCCCACAAATGTGATTTCGGTGGTGGCGTCAGAAGTGTTTGTTCTCTCCATTTCCTCTTCTACTTACTGGCTGGCTGGGAGCTTCATTCTGAAGCCCTGAATTCCAGCAAGACACAAATAACAGTAGGATGGGCAACACTTTTAAATGTGCCCATTTAAATGAAAGTGAAGCATTTTGCCAGGAAAAGGGAGAATTCACAAAGGCCCTGGGGGCCCACAGCAGGTGCACCATTAGAGAAAATAGGGCACAGAAGTCTTGAGACAGTTTTTCTATTTCCAGCCTATTGCTGGGAAGAAATATGAGTTTAGGAAAGTTGATGTCTCATAAGAGTGAAGTTTCTCCATCTGACATGATAATCCTTACCCTACATCTTATTCTTCCCTCCAAGGCTACTAAGAGAATAGAATGAAATGATAGTTTGAAAGGATTTTGAAAATTTTAAAGTTTTCTACAAATATGAACTATTATATTCTAAGGCAATTTTGTGGTCTTGTGTAAAGTAGATCTGACCTTTCAAGGGATATCAGGTACCAACAAATACACTGGAAGTGAGCTGAAATTCTTTTAAAAAGAAGAGTGATTTTAGCAAGGCATAGTGGTGTGCACTTGTAGTCCCAGCTACTCCAGAGGCTAAGGAGGGAGAATCACTTAAACTCAGGAGTCTGAGGCTGCAGTGACCTACGATTTCACCACTGCACTGTAGCCTGGGCATCAGAGCAAGACCCCATCTCTAATTAAAAAAAAGGAAGGAAGGAAGGAAGGAAGGAAGGAAGGAAGGAAGGAAGGAAGGAAGGAAGGAAGGAAGGAAGGAAGGAGGGAAGGAAGGAAGGGTGTTGTCTATAAATAGTGCATGCATTCTTAGGAAGTCTCATTTTTTTTTTAAGATACAACAAAACACAGTGATGAAACTGCTAGACAGTAATCCAGGAAGTTGAGTGACTGTGTATGTTTGCTGTATCAGATGCCTAAGATGGGAGATACTTTATGGCTCAACCATAGAAGCCCAACCTCTTGAGTTATTTTGATTCATTTGAACCTTCACTTTTGTGCTATCTTAACTAGCTAACTAGCTAACCTTTCTAGAACTTCACAAGGTGCAAAAAGCTTCTGTTTTAAATTGTTCATGAAATTATTTCAGGTGTTAGAGTTAGAAGGAGACAGCCTTGGAAATAACAAATATTAGAAAGAAAAGCCTTTGAGTATGTTAGTCATTGATCCCCAGAGTTTGTGAAGATGAATTTATTAGACTCCAAATCCCCCCAATCAGGCTGTGGATTATCTGGACAATCAGAAAACTGGGGGTGAATAGTACAAGAAGCATGTCTAACAGAAAGATGTTTCCACCTGGAAAAATGGCTCAGTTCCAAACTTATTCCCTGTGGACTTGTTAATTGGATTTGTTCTTGCAGTTAAGGCAAATCAGCATATATTCTAGTTAGTGGTTTCAGGCACTGCAAAATTGGAATTCTGCTCAAGGAAAGGTGGCCAAGAAATAAAGGCACTTTCTCAAGAGGTTTAGTCCTACTGGACTGAAAGAAAATTTACATGTTAAACAGAGCCAGAAAGAAAAGTAAAAGTTCTATATGTCTAAATTTCACTTCTTGGGATGGGAGATTCAAATGCAATGTGCTTCAGCATTTCCACGTACCAAAAAAGCATTGGGTTAGGTAGTCCTTTGGAAAAAGCGCATGCATACAAACTTGTGTGGCCACAAATCCAGCAGCTCATGGCCCACCTGAACACTATAGTCATATAATAATCTTCATAGATAAATCATAATGCTGTCTGACTTATTAGAAGGCAGTGCTACTAGCATTAACCATTAGTGAGTGCAGGTGTGCTAAAAGATTCCTGTAATGAAGAGTTCTTTCCACACTGGATGTGTGAAGACTGTTCTTCAATTTGCAGCTGCAGCTGTTACTGCACAGCCAGTGCAGCTGTTGGAATTAAAGTGTGTCTGGGGTTACATGCTGCTTGGGAAGAATCACCTCCCCCTGATGAGCCTGACAGGACCTGGGGAAGGTCCAAAAGAAGGGGACATGAAGTAGACAGCTTAGGTCTGCTGCTCTTCACCAGCAATCATAAACTCAAAAGGCTACAGGGCTAAAAGCAACATGGAATCATAGATTGGATGCTAGAATAGAAAAGGCACTTTTAAGGAGGAAATGGTAAAATCTGAACAAAGTCTGTAGTTTAGTTAATAGTATTATACTGGTGTTAATTGCTTGGTTTTGGCAAATACACTACGGTTACGTAAGATGTTCACATTGGGGGGATGAGTAAGGAATGTTAACATCTTACATAAACATAGTATATTTGCCAAACTAATACAATATGGGAAATATCTGCATTATCTTTGCAATTTTTCTGTAAATCTAAAATTCCTGTAAAAATGTTTACAATATTTGAAACAGTCTATGGCAGCTAGCATGTAATATGGAGGAGTGAAGTGGGCCAGGTTGGGCCTATCACAAACTGGTCAGCTCTTGTCCTATCTAGAGAATGCCTAACTGCTCACCTCTAGCCCATTGTTGCCATGTGGAAATGCAGGCACTAGCTTTATAGAGTTTCTGGCTTTTTAGAGCTTATTTAAAACAAACAAAAACAACAACAAAAAAGAAACCAGAGCCCCCACAAATGTGATTTCTGTGGCATCATCAGGTGTGTATATGATCGTGATATTAAAACAGCAACTGAAACATTTAAAAAAACCCATTAGGGACAAAGAAAATACAGCTACTCTGTGAATAGCAAATGGCCCATGTTCACTATTTCTCTTCCAGACATCAGAGTGGTGATTGTGCAAGAGAATTATCCTAGAAAACTCAGTCATAAGTCCCAACCTTGGAGGTGTAATTAGGCAGAGGTAGAGTGAAACCCATAATTCTGCATTTTTAACACACCTCTCGGGTGATTTTGACATAAGAGGTTCATAGATTTCACTCTGAGTAACACTCCTTCTAAAGAGATGGATTCCTCTTCCCCCAGCTTCATCGTCCTCTTTAATTCAACATCTTATTCTTTTCTCATCAGTGATGCAACCTCAAGGCCAGTGTTAAAATTTAGGTCCAGGGCTAGGCTGTTCAATATGTGGATAGTGGGAAATGGAAATGTGTGGCTCTAACTGTAAAATATACACAGGATTTCAGAGACTTAGTACCAACTTAAAAATATAAAATATCAGGATAAATGTTTAATATTGATTAAATGTTGAAATGGTAATATTTGACATATTGTGCTAAACAAAATATATTACTAAAATTCATTTCACTTGCTACTAGAAAATGTAGCTCACATACGTGACTCATCATATTTCTATTGGATGGCTCTGATCTAAGAACCTTTGATGAAGTGTTGTTTTCCCCTCAGGCCCTAGTGTACAGTAGCAAAAGGAGTGCTTGGTGTTTAAAGTCCCTAGTTCTGCCCAAATCACCAGGACCAGAAATTTCACATGATGTTTGGGGAAAATTAATACTTTATGCCGTGGCATCCTCCTCTTGGCAGCAGGCTGAGATCTGCAGCCCTCAGTTTCCTGGGCATCTCTGTCTCTGCCATCAGAAGCATGATTCAAAGACATTCACATAATTAATATGTCTCAGGATGAGACAAGAGTAGTTTTTCACAGGTACTGTTTCCGAGAGATATAAGGAAAGCTACAAATTTTGAGTTAGATATTAAGTGGGCATAGATTAAGGCAATGCCCTTGTTGTAATCTGAGATTAAGAAATAGTATCTTTAGTAGACATCTATAATGAAAGGTTTTGGGACACTTTTCAGACTGATGTTGGAGGCATTCAGTGAACAGGAGATACCAAAACATGGACACAGAGACAGGATAGAAATCCTACTGCGAAAACAGCAAGGGAGGACTGTGAGATCCTACTAGCTGTTTGGGTTGAGCAGAATTATCTCAAACTCTGTTTTCCATCTCATCCATTTATCATATTTCCAAAGGTATTATGTGAGCACTTTTACTGCTTTTTCATTTGTAAAAGTGTTTATTATATATATTTAAGGTGTACAACGTATTTTCATATCTTAATATACATAGTGAAGTGATTACTACAGTCAAGCAAATCAACATACACTCATCGTCTCATATAGTTATCTTTTTTCTTTGTTCCTTTTTATTTGTGGTAAGTACCTAAAATCTACTCTCTTGGGAAATTCCCAGACTACAATGCAATATTATTAACTGTAACCCTCGTGCTTGTCATTAAATCTCTAGATTCATTTATCTTTCATAACTGCCACTTTGCACATTTTGACCTACATGTTCCCATTTCCCCTCACCCTACGTAACTCCTGTCTCACTCTTTGTTTCTATGCATTTAGTGGTTTAAGATTCCATATATAAGTGGCATCGTACAGTATTTTTCTTTCTGTGTCTGGCTTATTTCACTTAGCATAATGTCCTGTATGTTCATCCATGTTGTCACAAATGGGAAGATATTTTTAAAGGCCGAGAAATGTTCTATCATACACACAAACACACACACCAGAATATTTTTATCCCTTCATCATCGATGGACACTTAGGTTGCTTCCATATCTTGGCTATTGTGAACAATGCTACAGTGAACATGGAAGTGCAGCTGCCTTTATTTGGTGGTGATTTCATTTCCTTTGGGTATATACCCAGAATTATTATTGCTGGGTCATAGGGTAGTTCTACCTTTAGCTCATTTAGGTACCTTACCTTCACACTATTTGCCACAACAGCTACACCAACCTACACCTCCATCAACAGTATACTAGGGTTCCCTTCTCGTCACACCCTTACCAACACTTCCTATTTCTTGTCTTTTTGATAAAGCCATCCTTACAGGTGTGAGATATCTCACTGCAGTTTTGATTTTATTTCTCTGATAATTAGTGATACTGAGCACCTTTCTACATACCTTTTGGCCATTTTTATGCCTTCTTTGGAGAAATATCTATTCAGGTCCTTTGCTCATGTTTAAAAATAGCGTTATTTATCTATTTATTCTGCTGTTGAGCTGTGTAAGTTTCTTATATATTTTGGATATTAACCTCTTACCAGCTACATGGTTCACAAATATTTTCTCCCAATTCATAGCTGCCTTTTTATTTTGTTGAAGTTTCCTTTGTTGTACAGAAGCTTTACAGAAGTTCTTTAAAAATGTCTACGTGCTTCAAGAGAAACTTTGTTCATGTGTTTGATTCATTTATACTTAACTAACCAAAATGCCATTTTGTAAGAACCATTTGATGACCAAAAATATCCCTGATCTCCATTTATAATTTCATTTTCTTTCAACCTGAAAGTCCTCTTGTGCCTATACAGTAACCTGTATTCAGGCCAGAACCCACACAGTTCAAGTAGTTTTACAACTTGGCAAGATGAACTTTACTGATTCCGTTTTAACAGCTGCCCTAGAATCTACATCTACCTGCTCATTCTTTCGGGAATTCTTTTTTGTTTGTTTGTTTTTCACTGCCTGGGTCACGTGTATGAATCTTTGTTGATTGTTTTTAAAGAAATGTCTGCATTCAGCATCTCCTTTCCTTTGGCAATTATCTAACTCTTTTCTGTTTCAACCTTTTGTTATCAGGCCTCCAACCCTCAACCTCTGCTTTGGGTTTCCAAAGATCTTGCCATTCTCTGCTCCCATGCATTATCCACCTCTCATCAAGTTCAGTTTTCAAGTTAAACCCTCAACTTGCAAACGTTTGCCTTTAGTCCAGGGTAAAGGCTTTCCTACTGCCTTGCTTTGATTCCCAAGGTTTTGCAGGTGCCTTTCAGATTGTTCTTCCTTCTTTCCCCTCCAATCTATCTGTGAGTAGTTCAGGTATGGAAAATCTACAGAGGTGTCATCTTTCCTATCAGTAATATCACACACCTGTAGCCATCAACACCCCTGTAGAAAGGGTTTCATGTTATTAAAACAGAGATGAGGTAGGACACTTATCCACTTGGCCCCAATTCAAAAGATTATTTAGGACTATTCAAAACCAATGGACCTGGCAGCACATTCTGGTAGAACTATCCATAGCTCTGCCTCTTACTTTTGATTTGTTAATGAGCAGGAAATAAAAACAATGTGCCAATAATAAGTAAGGCTTTAATGACTGCACTATATGAACATTCCAGAAAATGTCAGTTTTATAAGATATAATTATGTGCAGTCTACATATTCCAAGACAGAGATGATGGTTTTAACAGACACCTGACTACACATTTGTCTTCAGGATTCCCATCTTTTACCACCTTGGTCCATTCAGTTTCCTAGCCGCCTTATTCAGACAAAGATTTTCCCAAGATGCTTAGCACTCCTCACCTCAGCCTGCTTCTTGGGCCCAGTCCCATGTGGGAGATCCAAAACCATACCAAAATAAACAAAATTTGCATCTTGCTCCTTCGGGAGCTTCCTTTGAGAGCTACCTGAGAGTAGGGGTCAGAATATGAAGTAGTGAGGCTTGGATGCCTTAGCATACTTCCAAAAGTAACACATTCTGAAAGAAGACAGGTGCATTAGAACCATAAAATAAGGATCAAAATGGACCAAGAGCTAGACTTTAGAAGACAGAGATGATAAATACATCAGAGACATAGGTTAAATAGAATTGCTATAACTGAGCATGAAATTAAACTCTAAGCCTTATAGCAGTCGAAGGAAAAGGGGAAATATGTTTAGCTTTATGGTTTTCAGTATCTGATAAGAGAGGCTTATAAGTTCTTTCGTAGGGACTTGGTTTTTTTCCTAACAATAAATTCTTTGAGGGAGGTTTTCACTGGGTTTTTATAAAAATGACAATATAGGCTTATAGAAGATGTAGAAATGATTTTCATACATTAATCTCTTACACTGACCTGCAATCAATACTGAGGGCAAGCTGTTTATCAAATCATAACTCTGAAGATATTTGTTTAGGAGTTTAGACCCATAACTTCCTGGTGATTTATCATGACATACAGAGAGACCTCAAAGAGCCTAGAGAAATGGTAGTTAGCATGACTCAGAGATGCTCACTCTTGAGACTTGGTTGTTTGTGTTGATTGCTAGGCAGAAGCTGGAGCCCAGTCCATGTGTTTCAAAGCAAAGTGAGCCATATGCTCTGATGGCAGGTATCAACACTGAAACTTTATTATGAGATGATATGGTCTGAATGCATCCCCTCCAAAATTCAGATATTGCCAATGTGATAATATTAAGAGGTGATGAGGTCATGAGGGCCCCTTCCTAGTGAATGGGATTAGGTGCCTCTATAAAGGTACTTGAAGAAGGATGTTCACTTCCTCTTGCCCTTGCATCTTATGCTATGTGAAGACAATACCTAATACAACGTAAAGGCTACACAAATAATTGCCTTTATTTGCATTTTTATTTTTACAAATAATAAAAATTTATTATTTTATTTTATAATTTACTCCCAGCCTGGAGTGCAGTGGTGCGATCTCAGCTCACTGCAACCTCCACCTCCTAGATGCAAGCGATTCTCCTGCCTCAGCCTCCCAAGTAGTTTACAGGTATGTGCCACCATGCTAGCTAATTTTTGTATTAGTAGAGACAGGGCTTCACCATGTTGTTCAGGCTGGTCTTGAACTCCTGACCTAAGGTGATCCACCCCCCTTGGCCTCCCCAAGTGCTGGGATTACAGGCATGAGCCATTGCACCTGGTCTACTTTAAAAAATATTTTTGCTCTGTGGTTCAATCTGTGGGCAGAACCTATGGTTATGAAGAACAGACTGTGTTGCAGAAGATTGCTTATCCAAAATGACTGAGGTCTGAATTAATTGCTATCAAGGATATTCCTTGTGTTTAGGGAACATAAGATCAAAAACATACTATGATTTTATAAAGATGTTTTTATATAAGATTTTTGCACAATGATATAAATTAGTGCTTTAATTATTAATCCATCCCCAAGCAAAAACAGCTGTAAATAAGTAACCAATGACTAAAAATTAAAAAGAACAACAACAAAAGTTCATGAGCAATCAGTAAGATTGCTGTGACATCACCATGAATTCAGCCATGACCCTGCTAACCCCACTGACCTGGCCTGTGGATCACACTATCACCCCATAGCAGGCACAGCATGAAATCATCCCTCAATTATTTCAAAATGGCAATATTATCTTTTAAAAGGATTGAGCCTTTAAAAAACTCTTTTTGGACCCCTTCTGTGATTTGCACACTTTGTGAGATCAGACTCCCAGATTTTACATTGTTTTTCAAGGCAAATTGAATTAGGGAGTGGGCTGTTTCTCCTAAGCAGTGGTGAAAAGGGAAATTGGGACACTAATTAAGACACTTCCCAATTTTTCATGTGCAATCTTATATTCCCACTCTGTCTTCATTTTCCCCAAAGTGAATAGTTTTCAGTATTTTTGTTTGTTGAAAACCTTTCATGTGCATTTGTGTTATCATTGAAGATCTTCTCTAAATGTATTACAGAGAGGAAAATTGGCAGTAATGCTTCTCAATTAACACTTCCAAACAATACAACCAAATTTTATAAATACATTCAAAGCAAGAAATGTGTACCTGCACTAGTAACCTGAACTCTATCCAGGATATTTTGGATGAATTCAATCAAAAGATGTTAAGATGGAAAAAATGACCATCCTCTTTTATAACTGTAGGACATTATTGAGTTCTTAGATGTGATATTTTTAGATCAGAGGTTTTAGTTCAGGGAAACAATGCAACCTTCCTCAAGCATATTCAGGAAAAGCTGTTAATACATGTCTGGTCCTTGTCTTGCAGCCCTGCAACCCCCTTTGCTCCCTACCAATAGGATCCATGCAGTGATGAGCTGACATCCCCAGCTAGAGCATACAGTACATCACTGGTTGGTAGGCAAAACTTTCTCTTATAATGCAGTTTTCATAACTATAATTCTGCCTTGCTCCTCTTATCTGAATGTGACAGAGACAGGCTAGCTGGCCACCAAACCTGTTTCTTTTTCTTCCTGCACACTTAGCTGGTGGACACATATTTGCGAGTAATACAGCCATGTGGTCAATTCCTGACCAGCAGATTTTAGGCAGAAATGATAGGGGTCCCTTCCAACCCTGGTCCATTAAAAACCTCCTACATGTGATCCTCCATGCTTTCCCCCTTGGAAGTTACATTTGATGATGGGAGAGCCACAAGATGAAAGGAGCCTGGATCACTGGGTAACTAAGTCATCCCTTAAAAAGAGGTGCTTATTAATCAAGAATATTTAGTTTGAAATGTATGTGAGCAAGAAATAAACTCTTATTGAGTTGAGTCACTGTGACTTGGGGGTTCTCTTGCATCTGTTACAGCGGCAAGACTTACTTTAACCAATACATTGAATACCTGTTATAATCTTCTTGGTTTTTCCAAGTCCCTTTGAGGATTAGGGCCCTGAAATACTCTTATCAGTTGTCCCCACAGGTTTAGAGCCATCCCTGAACTTCGGCTGACTGACCTGAACCTTGGACAGCTACTATCTTAGTGCTAAATACCCACCTGGCCTGTGAGAATTTCTTACCTCTGTATTCTCTCATCACTGGACTGAGATGCTTTGGCAGATATGATATCTGCCAAACAACTGCTTGTTTGCTTCTTTTTAGGTTCTTTGCTCAATCTCATTATCTATAAGCCTGACCTCCCTGCCTCAATTTGTGTCCCCTCATTCCCTTGGTACATTTAATTCTATGTTCTGACACCTCCCAGTCTGTTTTATTTGAACCACTGATGAATACCTCCTGCCCAAACTCTAAGCCAGTGGTTCTTAAAGTGTGGTCCTTGAGCCAACAGCATTAGCAGAAATTCAATTCTCAGGGTTCATTCAAAATCTACTGCATCAGAAACTCCAAGGGTAGCTCAGTAATCTGTGTTTTAATAACCACTCCCCCACCCCCAGGTGATTTTGAAGCATCCTCAAGTTTCAGAACCACTGCTCTGGAATTCAACATTCTGGAGCATGACCTTCGGCCTTATCCACCAGGACAAACATTAGAAAGCAGTTGTGCTGTAATTTCTTCCAGCAGAAGAACATGTCTGGAATTTACCCAGATAATCCTGGCTTTTCCATTTGGTGACAGTCTTCAGATACTATCCCTTTGAAATAAAACTTAGAGTTCCTAACACTAAGACAAAGCATTTTGATTAAGTACATGACCATAAATTACAGTGCTTTTCCAACATGAAACAAGTAGAGCTCTTCAAATCCTTTTATTGTGTGTTTTCTTTTTAACCCAGCCATGAAAATTAGATCACTACTAGAAACCCAAGAGCAAGATCCATATTTTCTGGAAAAATATGCTGAGCTTAAATCTCACTGTGCTGTTGATGAGGTCACCTTTCATCTCTAAAGGGTATTTGATGCTGACTAAATAATGATGTTTAAGGTTGCAGAACTGACCCTGAAAACACCGATTTTCCTTTTAAAAATGTTTTGTCAAACAGTGGTCCCTGAGGAAATAATTAGATGATGAATATCGTAGTTCCTTCAAAAAGTCAACATACTAAAATATGTAGTGGGTCACTTTGAGACTGGTTTCCTTACTTAAGAAGGTGACAACTTGGTGAAGATGATGAGACACTTTTAGTGTTGTCTTTTTCCTCTCACAGCCTTAATTACCGTGGAATGTTTATTCAGAGTGTTTGCAAAATTAAAGACTCCCTGGAGAAAATGATATTTAAAAGACAGGTAATCTTTGGAAAGAAGACTGAAAAGAAACTAAAAATAAACATGTTTAATAAGTACATGAGAAAATGGACAGCATCAACATTGCGAAAACGATTCCACACTCTCATGCTAATGATAGGCAGCAATAGTTGAGAGTTTTCTATTTGTGTCTTAAATATTTTATGGTAACTTTGAAAGATTTCCAAAACTAAGCAAGGCATAAAGAAAAGTACCACTCTGTCGGCTACAGCTAAAGTTCAAAGCATAACCAGTGCCGCTTCACAGAGGTTATAGCCTAAACGAGCCTCCACCATCCTGAGTCCCAAAATTGGTCATTGTCAAGCTCATGTAGATGGGGAAGTATTTTGCATGCAGGGATTTGTGTTTGGCATTCACTTTCCAGCTCTAACTGCAATACAAGCTCTGAGATGTAAATATGTTTAGACCTGAAGGATTTTTTTTTTTTTGCACATGTTGGAGCAATGATGCAGATTCCTATGAAAAGAAATCAAATAAATCAAATAAACAACAAAGGTAAAGGGAAAAGCTGAGGATATACATCTTACTTAAGACATGCTCAACAAATCTCAACCAACCCCTTCAGATTTCTTTTCAGGCAGGAGCAATAGAGGCTAGTTCTTATTTACATGGTTGACTTCTAGCCCAAATGTGTTTATTTTCAAAAACATTTTAGATTTCTTAAAGTAAAAGATTGAGATCATTGTCATCAGCAGCAGCATCGCCAATCTGTGTGAAATGTTTATGCTTTTTTTTACTTCAGTTAATCCCTTGGAAATTGTGACCAAATGCTTTTTATACTGTGCTTCCATCTGTTTTTAAAATGCCTACATCTTCTGAAGGAAGAAAGTCCAGCAGTGGAGCTATACCAAAACCTCGACCTTGTTCAAAGGCATCTCAGTGTCCTTCTCTAAGGTTTACAATAAATTATCATCATCATCAAAATTGATTTTTGACATCATATTTACATGGAGCTCTATGCTATATAATGACAGTCAAATTAGCAGGGAGCCATATTTCTGAAAACTTAAGACTTGAGATAGCACTCACAAAGATGGATATGAGAGAAATATGCACTACCAGCCAAACCATGTTTAGTTATAAACAAAGCAAGTATCATTAGAAAATATTAATATCAAGAACAGGGGAAAGGGTTATACATGATGTGGTACAAGAAGCAGTGGTGGCTATTGCAAGCTTAAAAGAAACAACCTCTGTAACACAAAACATCACACACACACACACACACACACACACACACACACACTCACTCTCACTCTCTCTCTCACCCTTTTCCTGGTGTTAGTACTACACGGAGATTTTCCTTATGGGTGGGTTAAAAGGCTGCCCATGTTTTCCACACCTTTGCCCACCAGGGTGGACCTCAGGAATGTGCTGCTCCCTTTTTAGTTTAAAGTTCAATCATAAAGATCCTCTTTCCAACCAATGAATATTTAAAGGACTCCTCCCATGAGCTTGCAAATGGTACCAGGCCAGAGGATGCTGATTTTTGCAAAGATAATCATAAGCCTTTGAGTTAGAGAAACAGAGAGCCACCTTATCCCAGAGTGACAGCCAATATTTTGCAGAATATATTAGAGGGAAGCAGGATCTTCCACAGAAATCAATTCATAAAGACATCATCTTCAAAGCCTGCATTTGAACAAATTATAAGCCAAAAAGTAAAATTTAATAATGAAGACACCAAAGCAAGAAGCAGACACCTAAACATGGATAACACTGTTTGAGACAAGATTACCATGGAACATTTAAGAGGCTCCAGACTAGACTAACAGAGAGATGGCTCCCTTAGCCCCACAGATTAAAGGCTGTCTCTAGAGGGGGCCTCTGTGAGAAGGGAATCAGGAATGATATAAAAAGCTTAGGGTATACCTTTTTATTAATTGCATGCAATTAATATTTGAAAATTACATTGGATCTTACTTCAGAGTATAAGCCTAATCACTCCATCAAGATCTTTTATTATCTTCATAAAGTTTTCAGTTAAAAATTAAAGCAGAGGAAAGGGACTGTCAAGTTTTATTATCTAGATTACATTAAATATGTACCTTCATAATCAAATAATTGAAATAAAATGGTTTAATTGTAAACCAGAAAAAAAAGAAAGATCTATAGGGATAAATATAAAGAGATACTAAGGTTGAGAGCCCACTTGGCTACAATGAAGTTACGTGTGAAGAGTGGAAAATACCAGGTGAATGGCCCCATTACAGATGCCTACCTGGGTGGGCCCTAGCATGGTACCCAATTTAGTTTTCTTGCTTTTCAGCTTAAACCTCCATAGAGAAGCTGCCATTTGATTTCCTGCTTTATGGGAACTACATCCCCCATATCCCCTTGTCTCCTCAATGGCAAGGCTGAGAGATGCCTCTTCCCCTGAGTAGTCATCTCTTCAGTCACTTCTGTTCCTTACTTCCCCATCCCTATCCTGACTAAAATCACATACTCATCTCGGTTTTTCTTAGGAGTGACTGGTTTGCAACCAGTGATGTCTCTTCTTCTAGTGGGACTCTGTTCCTTCCTCATAGGACCCAAGTAAAGCAATGTCTTAAACATGAAACAAACATACCATCCACTTGGCAAGTATCGCTCATGTGTCGTAATGGGAGTTTGGTTACCAAGCTTATCCAGCTCAGCCCTGGGCTTGGTGAACACAAGCTATACAGCCAAAATAGAAATGTGATAGTGAACGGGAAAGGGAAAAGGCATTCTAGATTCTGTGCATAGACACAGGGAAGATCAAAAGTTTGTTCATTCATTCAACTATTTATTAAACTTATACCATGTCTGGTGGTATGCTAGTCAATGTAGATCTAGAAGAAAAAAAACAAAGAGTGCAGATGAGAAAGATCTTTAGGAAAGGCATGGGAAGCTCTTGAGATGGAGAATGGCATCATTATGGCACAAGCAGAACAATACTTCCTCAATCCATTAAGGATTGACAAGAGGCTGATGAACACAGAGAGAGATTGAGATAGTCCAGGTGAAAATTCTCCATAGCCTTGACCACTGGTTCTTAATCATTTTTTTCTGCTGTAATATTCTTAGTGAAGGAATTCACAACAGGCTATATATCCTGATGGCTATGACCAAGTATGAAAGATAGGGTTAATTACAACAGGAAATCCAAAATAACAAATGGCTTAAACAAAAAGAACCTCTCTATGTCTACCTTGATCTTGATCTCTGTTTCTGTATTTCTAGAGTCCAGGGTTGGAACAAAGCTCCATGGTCATTACTAACCCATCTACCTCTATACCTCCCAACCTGGAGGGTGGTTTCTAATCTAAAGTTACTTTGTGGTCCCAAATGGCTGCCGGTGAACCAATCATTACATCCACAGGACAGGCAACAGGAGGAAGAAATCCAAAGCAGTTCACAAGGCTCCCTTCCCAGTTAAGTCTGTTTCCTTTAAGCAAGCTTTCTGAAAGTCCCAGACACTGTTTCCTCTTCAAATTTCATTATTCAGAACTTAGTTATATTGCCATACTTAGATGGAGAGGAGCCTGGGCACACTGCCACCACAAATAAAACAGGTTTTGCTAGAGGGAAGAGGAGATTGGGGTTGCAGCCAGGTCTGCCTCTGCCATGCCAGGGTTACACACCCATTCCCAAAGCACTATCCCCAACTCGATCCCTCTCTCTACTCCTCAGGTAATTCCATGAAACACATAGGAATATCATAGGGCTAACCTTGTACCTACATTAGTTGGCTTTTTAAGAATAATAAACTGCTTGCAAACTTTGGGGATTTATGTACTATTATCCTGACACATCTCAAAATCCACTGTAATTTACCAAGCCATTGTGACATTATTACTGAGAACACTGCCTATGTAAAGTGGTAGCTGGGTTGATAAAAAGAAAAAAAAAAAAAAAGACTGAGAAAATGTGAAGGAAAAGTAAACGATGGATTTTGCAGAAAGATGACTTTTAGACATGAAAAGATGTGAGAGGTAAAAAAATATTTAGAGGCTTTTTCTAGGAATGCTAGCAATCTGGTTGTGGTGGTTATAATGGAAATACTCTTAACACTGTTGGCCTCAGGGCCTCTCACAGGACAGGACCACAAATACGGTATGTGTTAAGCTTTGTGGCCCCTGGAATTCATGATTTTGTGAGCCCCTTCCCGTGAATCTGGGCTGTCCTGGGACCACTTAAACCAGAAATGAAACTGTGCCAGTAGTCAGCCTACCTTTACGGAGTCCTAGAAGTTTCTATTTTTGCTTCTTGGCTATCTTGAGTTGCCAGGTAAGAAGTCTTGCTACTTCACTGGAGAGGCCATATAGAGGAGAAGTCCCAAGACTACATGAAGAGAGAGAGAACCCAGTAGTCCTGGCATTCAGTAAAAGTACAGACCCCTAAACTCTCTGCCAGACAGTTGATTGCAGCCAAACAATGGCCACTGGCAAGCCCACCTTACACAGTCATTCGCAAATAAAATGGTTGCTTTTTCTAAGCCACCACATTTTAGAATGGTTACCAGCAATAAATAACTAAAACACCACTACCCCAAATTATATCTGCAGGCTTATGATGGGACCCAGCCAATGTGGCCATTACAGCTTGTAATGGTAGTTGGCCCCAGCTGGCCTCTGCAACTGCAGCCAAGAGAGTTGGTGCCCTCTGGACCCCTCCAGTCTCCTACCAGTACCATTTCCTGACTTTTATTCCTGGAATGCACTTTCTTCCATATCCCTTGTCCTGACTCTGGCAGGAGCACCCCTTGCCCTGTATCCCCAGCCAGTCTCCCAACAGGAACTTGTGCCACCTTTCCCCAACTTTGGAACGTGCAACTCAAGACAGCCAGTCTAACATATGCATGTCTGCAGAGGCAGGAGAGAAGTTCTAACTATGCATGGGTCAGGCCTGTCCTGGAACCAAGTCCAGAAAAATAAGCTCCTGGCATCTTCAGTTGGAATCTGGAATGCATTGCCCCATAAAAGCAATATTGTAGATGATTTTAGGTCTTGTAGAGCTATTCAGCTATATTGCCAATTAAATAGACATTTGGGGGCTGGTCTGGGAACATAACTACCCCTTATAACATTGCCCTACTGAGAAACGAGATCCAGATAACTGGCTGAAGAATGAACCTTCGGAAGTAACCCGATTATAAGTCAGAAACTCTCATCCTATCTTGATTACCAAGTGTATAGTAGATGCTGTAGGGGAAATAGGAGAAAACACTGAGGCTTATTGCCAAGAAGTTACATTTTATTTGGAAGATGAAGACACACAAGAACAAACAAACAGACCCGGCAGTTTATCAGCAAGTCTTAAACTGTATGGGACTGACAATTAAGTGCTTCAGAGTTGCAAAAGCAAGCCCAAAAGTTGTCTTTTCCATTGCTTATTTACACTGGCTTCTAGAAACCTGTTTGGAGATGTCTTGTGGACTCAATGTTATGCACAATTGCCCAAGTGCTAGTTCACTGTTAATGGGAAATGGGTGGGCAGGTATAGAAGGCGTCTGGATTCACCTGGCTGTAGAGAATAAGGTAAGTTCTGGAGCTCAGGGATTAGTTACAGGAGGGGAATAACCAGGTGGCTTCATAGAAGCCCAGGAGTCTTTATAGCTGGCTTCATGAAGAGCCTCCAAAGAGGTCCCACCACTGTGCTTCTTAGCCTGTGGTCTGAGAACATTTGTATCAGAATCACATGGAGTGCTTACTGAAAATGCTAATTCTTGGACCCCAACCCAGATACAAGGAACCAGACCATCTTGAGGGTGAGGCTTGAAAATCTGCATTATTGATAAACTCCCTAGCTGACTGCTGTGCTAATTAAAGTTTGAAAACTGCTGTCCCAAACAAAGCTGTCCACTGTCCCAGAGATGGAAGAGTCCTGCCAAGACTCCCAGAAGTATCTTCCACTAGGAAGCTATCATGCATCCAGACTGCTAGCCTTAGCTCCTTACAGGTTCAACTTTTGTAGCCTTTGCTACCTCCAGCCAATCTTCTTGGAGAAAATAAATATGTTCAAAGAACCACGCAGGAGAAGGGGGAGGCTTTCGTACACTCTCCCACCATTTTTTGGCTCTATTTCCATCCCAGCCCCAGCACTGCGCATACACTAAAAACATGTCTAAGGCATCTGGACTGAAACCCAGCATCTGTTGTACGAAAAATGAGATTTTCAAGCGGGGCCTCTTTGGAGTGGGATGGTGCCAAGTGAGATGGGGCCTCCCAGGTAGACTCTATCACATGGAAACTTACAAATAAATTTCTCCAGGACTGGAAACTGTGCTCTGAGCAGGATTCCAGAATTCATGCAAGAATATGTTCCACTCTTTGCCTGGGGCTCTTGCCTCAAACGCCTGTCATCAGGACTATCCTACTGTCCTAGAGGGCATCCGGGCCCTTCACCATCGAACTGCAGGCATCCTAGTGCCAGCGTCACAGCCTGCTGGGCATTGTGTTGGTGAAATAATTTTAGAATGAGGCATCCATGCCCACGAAGTGGGGTAACCATGAGGTAACAGCCTTGGGGTTGTTGCTCCCTGCTTCCTACCACGCACTCGCCCCCACTTCAGCAACAGTGTGAACATCTGGGAATTTTGTCTCCATCACCCCCAGGAAGGGATGCTCCCGCCCAAGCATGGATGACAAGAGAATCAAACTCTTAGCATCTCCCATTCAGAAGCCTAGGCCCAAGACAAACAAAATATTTGGATAACTATGTAATTAGTTAGAATTGTTTTCCACTCCCCCTGACACCATCCCTTGCCCCAGACTAGGGAAAGTTATACAGACTTAGAGAAAGGACAGTCAGAAGGGAAGGAAGATGCCAGTCCAGTGGGTCACTCAGCGGGGCCTTCCCCACTACTGGGCAGGTCCCAGCTAAGTCTGAGAATCTCAGAGAGGTGGGACCCCTGTCCTCGGCCCTTGGTTGTTTGCACTGATGTCAGATATTTGGATGGAATGATATACTTTTCAGAATGTCAGTCAGCAAGGAAGGCAGGCAGGGCTCAGACTCATTTCTCCCCTCCCCCACACCTTAGAGCTATGTAATCAACTGGGACTTAGTGGCAATCCTGGGAGAGGTGATGGGGGCTTGAATTGACTGAGCTTTAGAGGTTCGAAATGGAAATGAAGTTCAGATAGGTTCAGAAATGTTGCAGAAATTCACCTATCCTGCATGTCTACATTTCTGGCATATTTATTGCTAGCTTTAGGAAATTTCTAAACAGCACATAGGTCATGGTAGTAAGCATATGAGACAAAGTGTTGAGGTTGGAAAACCCTTCATCCAAGCTCCCTTAGGGCTCAGTTTAGGAGCCCAAACCTGCCCATTTTGTTCTGAAAGGAGCTGAGAGACAGAGCTGGCACGGCCCCCTCAGATTCCTCATAATTTGACATCTAGGAGCATGGCTGATTTGCTGGAGCACTGCAGGTGATGTGAATGTTCCAAACCTTCTCCCCCTCTGAAAAAGACTAACAGAACCTTGCTAATGTGAATGGTTTCCTCCTATACTCAAGGTGTTTTGATCATTGCCTGAGAAATGGCATAAAAGGCCTTTAAAAATAGAAAACATTATAAATGTGCCATCAAGTGACTTATTGGATCCTGATGTGGTCATCTTAGGATGCCAAAGCTATTTATCAATCAAAGCCTGGAATTTCCTGCTAAAATTCAATGTTTTGCTAATGATATTTACATTAAGTCTGGGATTCAAATCTGTACATTGTCGAAACATATTGGCTAGCCACGATGCTCTAAGAACCTTTATGTTTTATCAAAAATATGTTTGGGTTTATATTTTGAGATTATAAAGTTTTGTATTGCTTTTTCATTTTCCATTTCTCTTTTCTGTTTTCCTACTTGTATGTTTCTCCTTCTCACTGTCCATATAATTCTCTCTTCATTTACTTTTTTCTTTTTTTTATTTTCTCTTCTCCTGTTTTATGTTTCCTCCTCACCTTAATAATTATCTTCTTTATCCCTCTTTTCTTTAGCTTCTCATTTTTAACTCTTGCTTCCCTTCTTTATCCTTAGTTCTACTGCTTCAAAATAGTATTAATAGCTTTTTCTGAGTACTTAGTATATGCTATGCTCTCTGATGTGTGTTTTACTTGTATTATTTTAGAGGAGGGAAATAAGACTCAAATTGAGTGACCTGACCAAGAACACACAGCTGCGAATTGGAGAGCTGAGGCTCAGGTGGAAACACCTGCGTCTGGAGCCCGACCCTGCTTCACCTTCTCCAGTCATGCCCCATTCTGTTTCTCCACCTCCTTTACCTCAGTTACCCCTGCCTGTCTCCCCCTCCTCCTTCTTACTGACCCTTGCTGCCCAAACTACACATGCTGAGATCTACTCCCTGCCCAAGCCCATCGTGTGGATCCATAGTGCAGCGTGTGGCTGACAGGCACTATATATAGCCTGTCTCTCTCTCTCCTGTCTCATGCCCATCAGTGGAACATGCTCAAATGTTACCTTTCAGGTCATGCTTTCAACTAAAAGCCTTCCTTTCTTCCTACGCTGTGGCAATTCAGAGCCCATGTTTGCTTAGGAGTTTCTTCCCTCTTCTGCATATGATTGTGTGTGTGATACAGTGCACGAGATGCAATTTTTTTCTAAAAGGCTTCTTTGAGGGGAAAAAAAGTCACTACTTTGATTAATGTTTGCTAAGTCTGTCGAACCTGAATGCCCGCAGAAGGCCCTTCTGCTGCCTGGCAGTCGACCTGTTCCCCTTGGTCCGTCCTTGCATGCTCCTCACCCTCCATTGGTGACCTTGCTTCCTAAACAACCCAGCAAAGGAAAGAAATCCGAGTAGAGCTCCCTCAGCAGACTCTCATCTCAGCGTCAAACGCACTCACCTGCCTGCCCACTGCTTCCGGCGCATCTAACCCTCCTTCCGGCTTGTTAAAGAGGAAGAAGCCCACGCATGCTCCGTGGAGCGGGCCTGTTAGAGAGAAAGAGGCCCACGCATGCTCTGTGGAGCGGGCCTGTTAGAGAGGAAGACGCCCACGCATGCTCTGTGGAGCCGGCCCGCGCCGGGCTGCTCCTTTTATACCCGCCCTCCTTGGCGGCGTTGCTCTCGTGAGCCCGCTCTCTCTTGAGATCTCGCCTTTGCATTCTGCAGTGGATCAGAGCCAACGTCACGAAGATATACTGCTTGTAGCACTCTTCTTTAAAAGACAAAAAAAAGAGGGAGGGAGAAGTAGAGAAAGAAAAGAAGAAAGGTGGGGAAAAGGAAGGGAGGGAGGAAAGGGCAGAAAGGGGAAAAAAGTTTTTTCTTAACTCCTCTTCTCGAGCTTTTATCCTATTTTTTTCCTTACCTTTGAGGCAAAACTCCTCCAAGACTTTTTATTCATCTTTTGAGATGGAGTCTCGCTGTGTCTCCCAGGCTGGAGTGCAGTGGCACGATCTCGGCTCACCAATCTCCACCTCCCTGGTTCAAGCAATTTTCCTGCCTCAGCTTCCCAAGTAGCTGGGATTGCAGGTGTGCGCTGCCAGGCCTGACTATTTTTGTGTGTGTGTATTTTTAGTAGAGACGAAGCTTCACCATGTTGGCCAGACTGGTCTCAAACTCTTGACCTCGGACAATCTGCCCGTCTCGGCCTCCCAAAGTGCTGGGATTACAGGCGTGAGCCACCACGTCCAGCCCTCTAAGACTTATTTTCGTGGTCTCTAATTTCTCCTCTCCACTCTCCCCTCTCTCTCGAACTCTGCTTATCAGGCTTGTGTCCGCAACTCTGCCGGAGTTCACCTACAGATTGCACCAATGAACTTCAGGCTGTAGACGAGGTGTAAATCTAATGGACAGTTTCCAGGCACATGTGACACAGCAGATAACTCGCCTCTGCTTCTAACGCTTCTCTGGCTTGGTTTCCAATACACCCTCTGGTTTTTCTCTTCCTTTCTGGCTGATCCTGATCAGATTCTTCCTATCTCCGTAATTTCTACACACGTGGTTCTCAAAATTTAGTAAGTAAAAGAAACACCTGGAGGGCTTGTTACAATGAGGTGCAGGGGCCTCACTCCAGCAGTTTCTGATTCAGTAGGTGTAGGTGGGCCCAACAATTGCATATCTAACAAGTTCCCAGGTGATGTTGATGTTGATCTGTAGTTAGTATTTTGAATAGCACTGCCTTAAATTTTCTGACGTTACTCAATTCAGTGATACTATGCACTTTCACTGTTTTAAATACTTGTACGTACTGAAGACTATATTTTACATTTCTGGGCGAGTCCTGTTCTCTGACCTCCAGAGTTTAATTGACCTCCCTGCTTAGCTGGCTAATTGCAACTCAACGTCAATATGCTCAATCCTGAGCTCCTGAGAGCCCCTCCCAAAGCCTACCTCTTCCATGATTTTCCCCTTCCTAATCCATAGCAACTTCAACCTTGATTACTCGGATGAAATACCTGAGTCATCCAAGATTTCTCTTTAGTTTTACACCCCACTTCAATCTTCTAAATAATTCTGGTGGCTATAATGTGTTTTACATCTGAAATCCAACCACTTCTCACTATCTCTATTTCTGACACCCTGATCCACGCTAAGCATTATCTCTGTGCTAGATTATTATAATCCTTAACTATCTTCTCAGCTTCTGCATTCTCTGCTGCAGTCTATTAACAAATTACAATGATCCGGGTGACACCCAGCCATTTTTCTCCAGGACAGCATCATAGATGGTGCTCTTGAGATGCGAGGTGCTTCTTGGTGCCACCACTGCTGGAAACATTTGTTTGTCCTTGCTTAAGCATTTGCTGTAACTCTATACAGTGTTTACTTTTTTAAAAAAATAACAAATGACCATTATATCGATAACGTATCAGATATATACATGTATCAAGCTTTATTGTTTAAAAAAATCCCAGCAAAACATAACTTCTGTATCATATTGGGCTTAAAAATGCAGCAGGTCTTCCAATAACGTTGTTTGGTTCAGTATCATTTCCTTATAATGTTAAGAAAAAATTGATTCCCAGCCAGGGCCACTGTCTCTGGAGTTTGCATGTTCTCCCCTCCGGCTGAGTTTTCTTTGGGCGCTCTGGTTTCCATCTGCATCCTAAAGCCGAGTACATGAGGCTAATTGGTGTCTAAATTGCCCCCATCTGTGCAGTGAGTGTGTGTCCTGAGATGGGATGGTGGTGGTCTGTCCAGGTCAGTTCCCACCTTGCACCCTGAGCTGCCAGGATAGGGTCCTGCTACCCCTAAACTGAAATAACTGGGTAAATATCTTGCTTGTATTAATCTTTCTTATATGTACCTATAAGTCATTTATTTCAAAGTTTAAAATTAGTGTTTTGGTCTTTAAAAGTTTGGTAACGTTTTTGTGACCAGAAATATGTCATAGGAATTTAACTTTCTATTGATTAGCCTATGGTAAAATTGATTTCCTTATGTTATTTTGCTTAAAATCCCAGTTTCGAAGAACCAGTCAACAACATTGAAGACTTACTGTACCTCCTTTAGGCTGAGTCTTTAAATGAAACACTTTCACTATTGTTGATTTAAACTTACACTGCATAGTTAAGTGCATACGCTAAGATAGACTGGAGGGCTTGTATCTTTGCTATGATATTACCTTGGGTGAGTTACTCAAGCTATAATTCCTTTGTCTGGCTATAAGATTGTAGATTAATTCCTATGAAGGACTTAAGACAGTATTGACATATAGCAGATGTTGCTCAACTATAGTTACGGTGGTTAGCTCTTCAGAATACTACAGAATCACTTGTGTGCAACCTTTTGCACTCATTGTTTTTCAGACCAGAGTCGTTCTTTAATTTTTGAGATGGAGTCTCCCTCTGTCATCCAAGCCTGGAGTGCAATGGTGTGATCTCAGCTCACTGCAACCTCCACCTCCCAGGTTCAAACAAATCTCCTGCCTGAGCCTCCCAGGTAGCTGGGACTACAGGCACGTGCCACCACACCCGGCTAATTTTTTTTGTGTATTTTTAGTAGAGATGGGGTTTCACCGTGTTAGTAAGGATGGTCTCCATCTCCTGACCTTGTGATCCACCCACCTTGACCTCCCAAAGTGCTGGGATTACAGGTGTGAGCCACCGTGCCTGGCCTAGAATCTTTTTGACCTCTCTTAGTCATAAGGGAAATTTTAATTGAACTTAATGGTGAAAATGTCAACTCAAGAGCGTTTATAGGGACAGTTATTTTTAAATGAATTATTCAGTGGGGGAAACAATAGGCCTTCCCTCCTGTTAGATACCTTTCCCATGTATTTTCAAAGGGAAATTCCTGATGTTTCAAGGATTTTCTTCTCTGGCAGCTTTTTTCATGTGTATCCTGATTTCTGGATGTGGAAGATCATTTTTCTGTCAGACTGATGGCAGTCACTTGATACCCTGGATTTCCTGGGCCAAATATTCAAAAAGCCTGTGCAAACAGAGCCAGAACAGTTGTGATGTTGTGTATCTGCACCAAAAAGAGATCAAGCTTTCAAAATGAACATTGCTTAGATAGCATCTAAGGAGATGTGCTTAGAAAGTGTGTAAACTCATTTTCACAGGCTTATGGACAACCTGACTTCTTCAAAGCAGGCCCTCAAAGTTGGAGACTTTGGTGCACAGCTGGCACCTCACCTGGGCTCACTTAGCTTCCAGCAAACTTTGACATTTACTACCAAGATGATTCTTTACCCAAAGGATGTTTGTTTTGTAGATTAGCAGTTCAAAGTCAATTTGCCTAGCAATGCAGAAGAAAACTGCAGACATGAACAAGAAGATGTAGAAAATGCTTTGCTCAGTCCCATGATTACTAGATATTCATCCTATCACTGATTTTTTTTTTTAAGGGTGAGCTGAACTGGAACCGCCTTTAGCTGCTGACTTTGAAAAATTCACTTTCCTGTACCTAATATGTGTGTGTGGCTTCTTTGGCATTTCCAAGTCACGCTAAAACAATTGCTGGTACCTCAGTTGACTTGTTGCTAAGTCAGCATGGGGCTACACACCCAGCTCAAGAACTGCTCAACAGCCCTCTTGGAAGCTGAGTCACAACCCTCCTAGGACTGAGGATTCTTCTTATCATTGCTTTCTCAGACACCAACATATCCACATTTATACACAAAACTGGAATGTATAATGTTCTATTCCATACAGATCATCTAATTAATAATAATGCTAACAGCATATAAGCATATGTCCCTATTGGACAGCACTTCACAAATTCAAATATAAAATTGAGGAATTTCTGCTATGACATAATGTTGATGAGAAAACATCAACTGACTGCCTCTGGCATTGTACAAAGAGCTTTATATGTATTCTTTTCAGGGCTGGCTTCATGGATGAGTGACCAGTGTAGTTATGCAGTGTCCCATGCTCAGAAGAGCCTTGCACTTGAAGTTTAATGCTCTACATTTCTTTAAAATCCTTAATTTTATATTCAAATTTGTGTTTAAGTGCCATCCAATGGGACAAAGCAGCATGCATGCACTAGGGTCTTAGCGACTTGGCTCAAACACCAGTCTCCCACTGTTTCCCTGCACCAAACTCTGCCATGTCTCTGAGCTCCCATACAGCAAACACTGAGGCCCTCTACCCCCTGACAGGGAACTTAGCACAAGGAGGGTGAGGATCAGGCACAAGTGCTCCATGGTATCTTGGGGTCATGGTAGCAACTGTCCCCATGCTGGACTGGCAAACCAGTGAGCATTCATCAGGTGGCTCTGCTGGGGAGTTTCTTACCCACCCCTGATCCATGTACTGAGTGGCTTTAAAGAGGTTGCAATCCCTAGGGAATCGCCTCTCTGCCGTGGGTTGGACAGAAGGATCATGAAAAGAGGAGCTGCCTGACCCAGTTTCTTTATATCCAGCTAGTGCCTTGCAGGAGGGAGAGCCCAGCCACCAGTGGTCCATGAATGTGTCAAGTCGCAAGGAGGAGTCGGTCCTCAGGTACTTAGAGTGTGTCTGGTCACCCAGCAGCATCCCATGCTCAAAACAACAGAGGAAAAAGTTTTTCTATCTTAGTACCTTTAATGACACTTTCTCTTGCTTTTTGAGCAAAGAACTCTGCATTTTCATTTTGGCTTGAGCCCTGCAAATTGTAACCAGCACTTTTTTTTTTTTTTTTAATTTAATGCAAATCCTGTTTTGACAGAGGTCAAAAGCCAAAATTGGAGGTGGTATTCAAATCCAAACAGACCCATTACAAACCGTTTGGTAACAACCCTCCTATACTGCTCTCCAGTCACGGCCCATTGGCTTATACATTACTCCCTTCAGTTGTCTAACCCTGTCTCTTTGCACATTCCTGAGGTGTCTTCTCATTTATGCAAGCTGTAAAAATCTATTCATGTTTAACTTTTAAATGGAGACTGACAGACGTAAGCACTTGGCAATATGGGAAAAGAAATAAGATTGCATTTAAAGCATATGAATAGATGGGAGAATAATCAAAAAGGCACCATGACGTTTGGAAAGCAGGAGAGAAAGATGCTTGGAACTTGTGGGTCTTTCAAATTGCACCCAAGTGCATTGCCAACTGCAAGCAGCATCGCCTGAGCAGATGAGCAGGTGCAAAATCGTGATGGTGAGGGATGTAATGACAGTCCCATGCCAGCCGTGTTTTTCTCACAAGGTGTCCTATTCATCTGTTAAATAGCTAAGTACTTTTATTAAGCATTTTAGAGATTTTCTAATCTTTTTCAAAGCATTTGGATTGTATGTCTTCGCACAGATGGTAAAAATGGAGTGAATGTGTATGTTGTTGGGTATGTGGGGGGGCAGAGGGAGGGTGTGGCGGTGAGGCAGAGGAGACTTTACAAAATCAAAAGCCAGAATGAGAAATGCAGCCATGGATGAGCAGCTTTTCTTTTCTGCTCTTGGTCTGCAATCCTCCCTTACTGGCAATGATTGCGTCGACCACAATCCTCCAAGTCACTGGACTAATTACAGGCTTTCCTTACACATATGCACTCCTAACCCTTCAAGCACAGCCATAACTGAGGTGTGCCATAACATATCTTCTGAACAACAACAGATGACCCTTGTCTATATGCCAACCTAGAATCTGCCTTCCACGCTTGCTTTTTTTTTCAGTGCTAGGAAGGGACTGAAGCTCTGTAATTCTCAATTCTATCATTGAAAGGTCAAAAGGCTTTGAGATTTTGGTTGGCAAAACTTTACACCATCACTTTGATAATTATCTAATTTATCTCTTCTAGAAAACTCTATTATAACAGATCTCAAAACTTTGATGTGGAACTGGGTTTGGCTTCAACCAGTGCTCAAAGAAATGAAACATTCTTTAGTACATACCCTCTTCACTTCTTAGTAGAAACAATTTTTAAATTACTGACAAATTACTTGGTTTCAGAAATATCACTGTTAGGCTATGCCATGAGAAGCAGCAAATGGAGATTATGTTAGAGATTCCATTTATTGAGTTAGACATGCACCTACAAGGTAAAATTCTAAAAGAAGGTTTTAGCATTTACCTTGTACTTAGAAACAAAATATACTCTAAAGGGAAAGAAAATTAAAGTTCATCAATATTAATTTTATGATTTGCAACCTTTTGTTAGCATTGTATCTTTCTGGAAAACATGTATTTGAAACCATAAAGAGCTCTAACCCCTTCTAGGAAATATGAGACATACAGTTAATACATAGTGAAAGTCAAGATATTCAAAGACAACTAAAACTGAGACAACTATCAGTACTCATTAATTACATGAATAGAAATGCAATTTCTTAAGACATTAGTTCACGTCACAGAATTTTTTATGTGTAAATTTTAGTATTCTATGTAATTACAATGTGATTTAGCAAAGCTGTATTTTAACCTATTTCAGGAAAATTACATTTGGAAACAAACCTGGGAGTAAAGTTTTTCCACCTCACCCTAACCTGTGTGCTCCTGTAAGGCATGCAGGAACTCCCATCCATCTTGCCGACCTCATTTTGGGCCTTAAAAGAGCTTAAGGTGAGCCTCCCATGCTCAAAGACTATTGGACTTTACTCAAACTGTTAGCTGGGTGGGAGGCCCCTTTCCTGCCATGCTATGTAGGTAGACCTAGATGAAAGATTTATTGTCTTAACTCAGAACTGGTGCTTGTCTTTGGTAACTTAATTGTATTTGCAGAGAAGTTTATGAAGCACAGGGCCCTTTCTCTTCCTAAGCCCTCATGAAAAAGTTTCATACCTTGAACTACCAAGAATTCTTATGGATTCAAAAAGCTAGCCAGGGGGATCTTTGCATCCCTCTTGACTGAAGTAGTGAGTGTCTCTCAGCAGCTTAGGTTCTGAGGGAGGAAAATAGAATCCTACGATCCTCTTCCCTTCCTTTGTCTTCCCATGCTAAAGCCTCAAATTCTCATTGTAGGATTAAACCACATACTTTCTTGGGGGGGATTTTTAAAAAGTAAATGGTTTGGAGAAATAGAATGTCATGAGTGACTTCAAACATATTTTTAAGAGGCTTTTATTTTTACTTTGTCACTGACAGTGTGTGGTCTCCTTTACTTTTGACTCACTTCTTAGAAGTTCTCACTTCTGGGTCCTTAGATTGCAGTCTAGCTTCTGTCTGAAGTCAACAGTGTCCCTTTTAAAACAACCATAATAAGTCAGATTTTTTCCATGGATATGGAGTTGGCAGGGTGGGTCCTGAAAAGCAGAGGCAGTTCTCTAAAAAGCAAGACATATCCAGCTTTTCCTGGTTGGAGTCCTTCTTTGGAAATTCTGGCTCCATTCTCTCTGCATGCTAGAGGACAATTTACAGCAGTCAGAAAGGCAGCCAGAAAAAAAAGTTCAGGTTTTCTTGACTATGTACACAGCATGATCACTTGGATAACTGAAGACTCTTTTTTCCTTTTGGCCAAACTTGAACACATAAAAAAAAAAAATGGAATTAAAAAAAATCAGCGACCAAACCAGCAATGAAAAACAGCTCTCAGGTGGCAGGTTGGCAGGCTGCCTTGTTCCAGGCACCAAATAAGGAGGGACTGATCAGGTGGCAGCTGCCAGGCTGTTCCCCAAAATGGGACAATCTAAAGAGTACAGTTTGATCTTGGGGCCTGATTCTCCTTTCTAAGCTACAGCACAGGCATAGTCAGACTGGGCTGCAAGGTAACTTTCGGGACATCATGATTCCACCTTGGAATCTGCTCAATGCCAAACCAACTCAGAGTGCACCAGAAAAGCCAGATAAGATGTGCACCTCTTATCACATATTCTACAAATTCTTTTGAATATTAAGCAAAAATTCATAAGACCCTTTTATGTCATGTGCCACTGTCTTTCCATTGGGCCAGAAAGGGAAGTGGTTGTGTTACAAAGTATAATTATGTGAATCAAATTAAATGACACTTATTTATCCAAAGGCTATTGTCCCCAAGATTGAACCATCCAGCACACTGAGAAACCAGAATTGAAGTTTTTTTCAGTACTTAAAAATTCATATGATGTGTTACATGCACTGAAATTTATGAAATGAATCATAGATGAGACCCTGTGTCCTTGTTCAGTGCTTATGCACTCATGCTGTAAACATAATTCTATTTGTTTCATTAGTTTGGAATATGAGGACAAGGAAAAGAGAGGAGCTAAAGAAGATAGGTAGGCACAATCTGCCAGAATGTAAATGCCATGAGGGTAAAGACTTGCTCTGCCTGTTTACTGCCAAAGTCCCAGTACTTAGAATAGTATTGGTCAGAGTGGGTGAGTTACCCACAGAGTGGGTAAGTACTATCTGCTGAGTTAATTAGGAAAACATTGGCTTTTAGGAACAGTCACCTAAGGAGTCATAGGAAAAACAGGAAGAAGAAGCAGAAAGAGGGGACCTCAAGAAGCACACTAGTCTAACAGTTTAAGGGGAGCATCAAACATTTCTACCTACTTTGAAAGTGCTTGATAACATCATTCTTATAGCTTAGATGATGGTGGTGGTGATAATGGCTATTTATCAGAACCCTAAATTATCAAGATATCAAACTAAGTCAAAATGCATTCATCATCCTCTTTCTAAGGAGAGAAAAATGCAAAATATTTGAAAAGCATTTTCCAAAAAATATGTAATTGTCTTAAAATTTTTTAATTTAAATTTTTACATTCACAATGCAAAATACAACTTGCCCAAAGATAGTACCTGTTACATCATCGACTTGTATATAGTGGAAAGAGTCACGCCCTCTGACACACCTAGTATTTTGTACATGTAATATGACTGACCTCTAATAAGTCACTTATCACATTCTAAAAAGTTCTTTTGAGTGTTAAGCAAAAATTCATAAGACCCTTTCATGTCATGTGCCACTGTTTTTCATTGGGCCAGAAAGGGAAGTGGTTCTGTTACAAAGTATAATTATGTGAATCACAGTGAAGCACTGTCCCCTACAAGGGATGGAAGTTTCTCTGAACATTGCATGTATGGAGGAAGTTCCTGAATTTCTTTGAACCAATGTGGGATATCGTGTGGTATCAAAGGCTGGAGGTCTAGAAATGGAGGAAATTACCCAAAGTTAAATCATAGGCTGGTTTTGATTTTTTGCTTTGGGCTTTGCTTTCTCTGATGAATGCTAATGAGACTTGAAAGAAAATTTTGATAGAAAAATGTTTATGTTGAAAATGAATTATTTTGAATCCCTGGAAAGAATAAGCAGAAATTAAAATGTTAAAAAACCCCATAGGTTCTGTCATAGAACACAGAGGGGCAAATGTGTGTGTATTGTCCTCAGTTTACCAATGAGTCTTGGTTTACCAATAGTTTAGGGGTATCTTAAAGGGGGTCAATCACAGGGCAAAGCGAAGGGAAACACAGTACTAAGAAACTTTTCCTAAATAGCAGTTTTATGAGTTCTCCCTATCTATTTCCTAAAAATATCCTTTAGAAAATCTGAAAAATCAAGCATTTATTTGGTTGTCTGAAGTTAGAATAAAAGAATGGGTGAGCCTAGAAGGACTCCTGTGGGTGAGTGGAGCAGCCCCTCCAGGCTTCAGTATCTCCATGATAGGGAAGTGAGAGTGGGAACTAATTTGGAAGCCATTTGTCTAGAAACCTGGAATGCTGTAAAAGACCAAGTGATTGTGGGCATCTTGGAAGTAGGATCCTATCACTTAACTGAAAACGGGAGAGGAAGAGAAGGGCCTTGGTGTCAGGGCCGTAAGGATGGCTGCAGGGATTGCAAGCCTCTGTTGCCTTACTCTGTTCAGTGCCTTCTTTTCTCGAGGGAAGTGCCTCGCACCACTCCACATGACCCTGGAGGGGCTGAACTTGGGTTCTTTCACTTCTAGTTTGAGTCTTCCCAGATGCAAACCCTGAGACAAGGATTTGAGTGCAAGTAGACGCTGGGAAAAGAGCAGGGGCCTGACACGGGAGTAGGAAGAAATCCAATAAAGGCTGTGTCTTGAAGCTGGTTACCACTGTGAGCATGGAGCTCAAACCTGCTGGGGCAGCCTGGGAAGCAATGTAAAGTATGAGTCTATCACTAGCCCAGATGAGGGGCAAGAAAGTTGGGGTCTTTGTGCACCAACTCCCTGATGGAGGGCTGATCCCAGGCACTCTGACCAATCTTGCAAACAGGCCAGACAGCAGAGCCCTTAGGAAAAGAGACACAGAGTCTGACACTTGGTTTTGTGGCAGGTGAGCACCAAAAGAGGAAAGGACAAGGGGATGATGTTGGAGCACTGACAGCATCTGCTCCACCTGCTCTCTTCCCCTGCTAGACGCTGGGTCCATGAGAGCACAGGTGATTGGGCTGGCTTGGGCACATGACCCATGCAGTGCCAATACAAGTCCTCTGGTTTCTGTGCATGGAAAGATAGATGCTGTCTCACCATGGTGGTTGCTGAGTGAGACCATGTAGGCCTAGAGTTGCTGTTTATGCACCTTTGTTGATCCCACTGGAAAGCTTGATTTTAGGAGGAAAGAATGAGGCCCCTGGACAAAAGAAAGAGATAGAAAATGAGATAGAGAAGGCAAATTACATTTTCATCTGAACCCTAGAATCCAACTTTACCTGAAGCCACATTCACTTCTGGGTATCCTAAATTTTATGAACAAATAAATCCCTTTTGTCTTAAGCCGATTGTTTTGTAACCAAAAGACTTTGGCCTAATGTAGGGACAGGTGTCTTCTGCCATTTTTCCCCCCGCAACACACACACCGGGAGTCTTGGTATAGCACTGAATTACATACCTCATAGAAAGCTGAGCCAGCTACCTCTACTCATGTCATCTGAAAGTGGTTAAGTAGTGCATCCCAAATTGAAAATGAGGGGAGGGGGCAGGGACACTGCACTGTGACAATGAGTACCCCAAGAAAGGTAAAGGATGCCCTGGAAAGGAATTGAAAGGACAACAGATGCCATTCTGTCCCAAAGCATAATACCTAAGAGTCAAAGCAGAAAAAACAATTGGGAATTATTTTCAATTCCCTGATTGTTGAGAGAACAGCACTGACATGGCCAGCAGGAAGGAACTGGGGAAGAGTAGAGCAAGGATTTGAGTCAGGCAGAAGGGGCAGGGCAGGAAGAACTGGGGTGCACCTTGAATGGGGTGTGCTTTTGCAGGACATGGAGATTCAGGCATAGAACAGCCGAGAGGCTACCCAGGGCCACAGCCCTAGAGGCTGACTGGACGTTCAAGGTGCATGGCAGAGAGGAGGTGGCTGATTACTTGTAGGTGTTGCTGTGCTTATTGGTGAAGATCACCAGGGTGCAAGGTGGCAGAGGATACCAACAGTATAAGCAGCTTTGGCAGAGCCCTGGACACAGGCTGCAACAGAGGTGAATGCAGGAAGGGTCAGGGTGCAGTGGTGAGCTGAAGCCAGTTCTTGCCACCTCCCAAAATCCAATTGTTAAATTTTCAGAAATTCTGCGAGAATTTGAGATTTTTTGTGACACAGTAATTACTAAAACTAAACAAGTGATATTCAGAAAAAAGTTCATAAATAAAACTCATCTAATTATTTTACTATATTTTACTATTATCTATATTTTTGAGGTTAGTTATTTTGTATCTGCATGGCAAAAATACTATATAACAGTGTGCTACTGCTCATCTCTTCTCAACTCTGTTTAGTGGCATTGTTATTGGTGGCTTGCCAGGATAAGAGTAGAGACTTTTTTTTTTAATGTACATTAAGTTCTAAGGTACATGTGCAGAACATGAAGATTTGATACATAGGTATACATGTGCTATTGTGGTTTGCTGCACCCATCAACCCCCATCATCTACATTAGGTATTTCTCCTAATGCTATCCCTCTCCCAGACCCCCACCCCTCAATAGGCCCTGGTGTGTGCTGTTTCCCTCCCTGTGTCCATGTGTTCTCATTGTTCAACTCCCATTTGAGTGAGAACATGTGGTGTTTGGTTTTCTGTTCTTGTGTTAGTTTGCTGAGAATGATGGTTTCCAGCTTCATCCATATCCTTGCAAAGGACATGAATTCATCCTTTTTTGTAGCTGCATAGTGTAGCTCCATGGTGTATATGTGCCACATTTTCTTTATCCAGTCTATCATTGATGGGCATTTGGATTGGTTCCAAGTCTTTGCTGTAGTGAACAGTGCTGCAATAAACATATGTATGCATGTGTCTTTATATAGTAGAATGATTTATAAATCTTTGGGTATATACCCAGTAATGGGGTTGCTGGGTACAAATTCTTGTAAATTTAAGTTCCTCATACATTGTGGATATTAGCCCTTTGTCAGATGGATAGATTGTAAAAATTTTTCCCATTCTGTAGGTTGCCTGTTCATTCTGATGATAGTTTCTTTTGCTGTGCAGAAGCTATTTAGTTTAATTAGATCCCATTTGTCTATTGGCTTTTGTTGCCATTGCTTTTTGTGTCTTAGTCATGAAGTCTTTGCCCATGCCTATGTCCTAAATGGTATTGTCTAGGTTTTCTTCTAGGGTTTTTATGGTTTTAGGTCTTACATTTAAGTCTTTAATCCATCTTGAGTTAATTTTTGTATAAGGTCTAAGGAAGGGATCCAGTTTTAGCTTTCTGCATGTGGCTAGCCAGTTTTCCCAACACCATTTATTAAATAGAGGATTCTTTCCCTATTGTTGGTTTTTCTCAGGTTTGTCAGAGATCAGATGGCTATAGATGTGTGGTGGTATTTCTGAAGCCTCTGTTCTGGTTCCAGTACCATGCTGTTTTGGTTAGTGTAGCCTCGTAGTATAGTTTGAAGTCAAGTAGTGTGATGTTTCCAGCTTTGTTCTTTTTGCTTAGGATTGTCTTGGCTATGCAGGCTCTTTTTTGGTTCCATATGAAATTTAAAGTAGTTTTTTCTAATTATGTGAAGAAAGTCAATGGTAGCTTGATGGGGATAGCATTGAATCTATAAATTACTTTGGGAAGTACAGCCATTTTCACAGTATTGATTCTTCCTATCCATGAGTATGGAATGTTTTTCCATTTGTGTCCTACTTCCTTGAGCAGTGGACCTCCTTGAAGAGGTCCTTCAAATCCCTTGTAAGTTGTATACCTGGGTATTTTACTCTTTGTAGCAATTGTGAATGAGAGTTCAATGATTTGACTGTTAGTGGTGTATAGGAATGCTTGTGATTTTTGCACATTGATTTTGTATCCTGAGACTTTGCTGAAGTTGCTTATTGGCTTAAGGAGATTTTGGGCTGAGATCATGGGATTTTCTAAATATACAATAATGTCCTCTGCAAACAGAGACAATTTGTCTTCCTCTTTTCCTAATTGAATATCCTTTATTTCTCTGGCCTGATTGCCCTGGCCAGAACTTCCAGTATTATGTTGAATAGGAGTGGTGAGAGAGAGCATCCTTGTCTTGTCTGGTTTTCAAAGGGAATGCTTCTAGTTTTTGCTCATTCAGTATGTTGTTGGCTGTGTGTTTGTCATAAATAGCTTTTATTATTTTAAGATACGTTCCATCAATACCTAGTTTATTGAGCATTTTAGCATGAAGGGATGTTGAATTTTGTCCAAGACCTTTTCTGCATCTATTGAGATAATCAGGTGGTTTTTGTCATTGGTTCTGTTTATATGATGGGTTACATTTACTGATTTGCATATGTTGAGCCAGCCTTACATCCCAGAGATGAAGCCAACTTGATCGTGGTCGATAAGCTTTTTGACGTGCTGCTGGATTTGGTTTGCCCGTATTTCATTGAGGATTTTTGCATCAATGTTCATCAGGGATATTGGCCTCAAATTTTCTTTTTTGTTGTCTCTTCCAGGTTTTGGTATCAGGGTGATGCTGGCCTCATAAAATGACTTAAGGAAGATTCCTTCTTTTTCTATTGTTTGGAATAGTTTCAGAAGGAATGGTACCAGCTCCTGTTTGTACCTGTGGTAGAATTTGGCTGTGAATCCATCTTGTCCTGGGTTTTTTTTGGTTAGTAGAATATGCCTCAATTTCAGATCTGGTTATTGATCTATTTGGGGATTTGACTTCTTCCTGCTTTTTTCTTGGTAGTCTGTATGCGTCCAGGAATTTATCCATTTCTTCTAGATTTTCTAGTTTATTTGTGTAGAGGTGTTTATGGTATTCTCTGAAGGTAGTTTGTATTTCTGTGGGATCAGTGGTGATATCCCCTTTATCATTTTTTAATTGCGTCTATTTGATTATCTTCTCTTCTTTGTCTGGCTAGCAGTCTATTTTGTTGATCTTTTTAAAAAAAATCAGCTTCTGGATTTATTGTTTTTTAAGGGTTTTTTTCATGTCTCTGTCTCCTTCAGTTCTGCCCTGATCTTAGTTATTTCTTGTCTTCGGTTAGCTTTTGAATTTGTTTGCTTTTGGTTCTCTAGTTCTTTTAATTGTTAGGGTGTCGATTTTAGATCTCTCTTGCTTTTTCTTGTGAGCATTTAGTGCTAAAAAAATTTCCCTCTACACACTGCTTTAAATGTATCCCAAAGATTCTGGTAAGTTGTGTCTTTGTTCTCACTGGTTTCAAAGAACATCTTTATTTCTGCCTTAATTTTGTTTGCCCAGTAATCATTCAGGAGCAGCTTATTCAGTTTCCATGTGGTTGTGTGGTTTTGAGTGAGTTTAATCCTGAGTTCTAATTTGATTGTACTGTGGTCTGAGAGACTGTTATGATTTTTGTTCTTTTGCATTTGCTGAAGAGTGTTTTACTTCCAATTATGTGGTCAATTTTAGAATAAGTGCAATGTGGTGCTGAGAAAAATGTATATTCTGTTGATTTGGGGTAGAGAGTTCTGTAGATGTCCATATTAGGTCTGCTTGGTCAAGAGCTGAGTTCAAATCTTGGATATCCTTGTTGATTTTCTGTTTTGTTGATCTAATATTGACAGTGGGGTGTTAAAGATTCCCACTATTATTGTGTGGGAGTCTAAGTCTTTGTAGGTCTCAAAGAACTTGTTTTATGAATCTGGGTGCTCCTGTATTGATTGTGTATATATTTAAGATAGCTCCTCTTGTTGCATTGATCCCTTTACTATTATGTAATATCCTTCTTTGTCTCTTTTGATCTTTGTTGGTTTAAAGTTTGTTTTGTCAGAAACCAGGATTGCAACCCTTGCTTTTTGCTTTCCATTTGCTTGGTAAAGTCTTCCTCCATCCCTGTATTTGGAGCCTATGTGTGCCTGTATTCATGAGATGAGTCTCCTGAATACGGCATACTGATGGGTGTGAAATTTGGGGTTGAACTTTAAGAATGTTGAATATTGACTCCCACTCTTTTCTGGCTTGTAGAGTTTCTGCTGAAAGATAAGCTGTGAGTCTGATGGGCTTCCCTTTGTGGGAAACACGACCTTTCTCTCTGTCTCCCCTTAACATTTTTTTCCTTCATTTCAACCTCGATGAATCTAACGATTATGTGTCTTGGGGTTGCTCTTTTTGAGGACTATCTTTGTGGTGTTCTCTGTATTTCCTGAATTTGAATGTTGGCCTGCCTTGCTAGTTTGGGGAAGTTCTCCTGGATAATATCCTGAAGAGTGTTTTCCAACTTGGTTCTTTTCTCCCTGTCACTTTCAGGAACGCCAATCAAATGTATATTTGGTCTTTTTACATAGTCTCATGTTTATTGAAGGCTTTGTTCATATCTTTTCATTTTTTTCTCTAATTTTGTCTTATCACTTCATTTTGTTGATCTTCAATCCCTTTGTATCCTTTCTTCTGCTTGATCGATTCAGCTATTGATACCTGTGTATGCTTTATGAAGCTCTTGTTCTGTGTTTTTCAGCTCCATCAGGTCATTTATGTTCTTCTCTAAACTGGTTATTCCAGTTAGCAATTCATCTAACCTGTTTTTAAATTTCTTAGCTTCCTTGCATTGGGTTAGAACATGCTCCTTTAGCTCTGGAGAGTTTATTACCCACCTTCTGAAGCCTACTTCTGTCAACTCATCAAACTCATTCTTCACCCAGTTTTGTTCCCTTGCTGGGGAGGAGTTGTGATTTTTTTTGGAGGATAAGAGGCATTCTGGTTTTTGGAATTTTCAGCCTTTTTGCACCAGTTTCTCCCCTTCTTTGTGGATTTATCTACCATTGGTCTTTGAAGTCAGTGACCTCCTGATGGGATCTCTGAGTGGATGTCCTTTTTGTTGATGTTATTCCTTTCTGCTTGTTTTCCTTCTGACAGGCCCCTCTGCTGCAGGTCTGCTGGAGTTTGCTGAATTTCCACTCTAGACCCTGTTTGCTGGGTATCACCAGCAGAGCCTGCAGAACAGCAAAGATTGCTGCCTGTTTCTTCCTCTGGAAGCTCAGTCCCAGAGGGGCACCTACCAGATGTCAGCCAGAGCTCTTATATGAGGTGTCTGTCAGCCCCTACTGGGAGGTCTCTCCCAGTCAGGATGCACAGGGGTCAGGGGCCCACTTGAGGCAGTCCCTTATCAGAGCTCAAATGCTATGCTGGGAGAGCCGCTGTTCTGTTCAGAGCTGTCATGCATGGATGTTTAAGTCTGCTGAAGCTGTAGCCACAACTGCTCCTTCCCTAGGTGCTCTGTCCAAGGGAGTTGGGGGTTTTGTCTATAAGTCCCTGACTGGGGCTGTTGCCTTTTTTTACCCCAGAGATTCCTTGTCCAGAGAGGAGGAATCTGGCTGCAGAGGCCTTACTGAGCTGTGGTGGGCTCTACCCAGTTTGAACTTCCTGGCAGCTTTGTTTACACTGTGAGGTAAAACCACCTACTCAAGCCTTAGCAATGGTGGATAGCCCTCCTCCCACCAAGCTCAAGCATCCTAGGTTGACCTAAGATTGCTGTGCTAGTAGCAAGAGTTTCAAGCCAGTGGATCTTAGCTTGCTGGGCACCATGGGTTTGGGACTTGCTGACCGAGGCACCAGAGGGAATCTCCTGGTCTGTTGGTTGTGAAGACCATGGGAAAAGTGCAGTATCTGGACTGGAGTGCACCATTCTTCCAAGTACAGTCTCTTACTTCCCTTGGCTAGGAAAGGAAAATCTCCTGACCCCTTGTGCTTCCTGGGTGAGGCCACACCCCACTCCTCTTTGGCTCACCCTCTGTGGGCTGCATCCACTATCCAACCAATCCCAATGAGATGAACCAGGTACCTCAGTTGGAAATGCAGAAATTGCCCTCATCGGTCCCGCTGGGAGCTGCAGACCAGAGCTGTTCCTATTTGGCCATCTTGCCAGCTCCCTATCAAGAGTAGAGATTTCAAAAGACACTAATAAGGGCTTAATTTATTGCTTTGTTGATTGTTTAGAATTAGGAATGTGATGAAAAATGTCTGTAACCATTACATTGTGGATGGCACAAATTACTGGTGGAATACTTTTCCAGTATTGGAAAGCCATAATCAGATTCATTCAGCAAAGAGAGCACTCCCAAATCTAATGGTATGCTGGTAAAAGATTAACAGTTGGCTCTCCCCCCAGATAAACTATGTGCATGCATATATACTTAACTTTACTCTAAATTTTACTGGTATAAAGGATATGTAGCTTACAGTTTAAGAAAAACAATAAAATACTCTATTTTTCCCCCTAAATTCCATAAAGCCAGTTTATTCTCAGATTGCTTTTGGTTTTTGTTTTTGAACTCATATCTATCTATATTCAACCTACAATATAACTATAAGTATGATTCCTATGTGAATATTGACCATATTCTTCGCTTGTGTTGAGTATGATGAAAGTAAAACAGCAAAGACATGTTTCAGTGCCGCTAGATTTGGGATACAATACTCTTCTCTCTCATGCTCCCAGAGGGGCAGCAAAAACAAACAAACCCTCTGCTCAAAAATGGAGCTTCATTTCTGCCCAGCAAGGAGTGAGTCTTTTGCAGAGTAAGAATTATTAACCACAAGTATATGAAGACCATGATAGGTGACAGACCCCAGCAGCTGCAAGGACTGCAGTGAAGGTTTGCCTCCTACCCCACACCTTACATTTGCACATTCCCCTCCCTTGGATTTTTCTTTTGTGCTTTTAATTCAAGTCACATGTGTAACTTGAGAACCTATAAATTACAAAGGGTCTTTCAAACAAAGTCAGTATGTAAATATAAAATATAACATTAAATCCCCATCATTAATATTGAAGAGTAAGTCAATATTTGATAAAAATCACCTCAGGGGAATGTGCCTTTCTGCCTGGTTTTATGCCTCACAGACTTATTCAATTATTATTTAATTACCTGGTTAAATGTCATGGCTTACAAAGCAGGGATTATATTAATAATAGCATGAGGTTTATTTTAAACCAGCCCCACATTAGATAGAGCTGATTTTGTTTTACCCTCTCACAGAGCACAGAATTCACATTAGTCTTCTGCACCTGGTTTGGAATGAATTGATTCTATTTAAGCTTTTTTCCCCCTCCTGGTCCCTTTTAAAAAATCTTCCTCCTGTATTTGTCATATTTTTCCAGTCTTTCAGCTATTCTCCACCCCACCTCTTCTTCTTCCCTCTGGGAGCCTTAATTCCACAGTAAATCAAATACCTTAACAAAGGACTGTGTCTGAAACCCAGAAATAGAAGATAGATGCTGGGTCACAGAGAACAATCTAGTTTCAAAAGAAGGTGGTGCACCACGCAGGGCAGCTTTCGAGCCAGCACCTTCTGACTGAATGGTTTGCTGTTGAATTCATCGCTATAAAGTTGCTATAGCAACCACTCTATCAGAAGGATTTGTTGGCACCTAGATGGACTTTATTTCTCTGACATTCGAAGAGGAGGGTGAAGACATCATTTAACGAGAGGGACTCAGTGACATTAAATCACTTTCCTTTCAACTTTATCACATTGGACCAACATTTGGGATATTTTGAACATGGCCTTTTGTCTGCCCAAGAGCAGCAGAGGTGCTCTCTGGAGGGGAGCAAAGATGGGGAGAGGAAGCAGACCCTGGGGAGTTGGATGAGACTGGGAGAACAGCTGAAATGTGGGGGACCACGCTGGCCTTTTGTTCTCCACCATCTGTGTGCTGAGGTTTTGGGAGTGGAGCCAAAGCTACATTACCTGTATTGTGCTCCTCAGAGCTGGGGCGCCGCTGTGGTCCTGCCTCAGAGGCAGGGGCCTCCCATAGAATGACAAGGCCATAATAGCCTGGCAAATAAACTATTTGAACATTTGGCTTTATGAATATTGAGCAAAATTCTTCAAATAAATTATGAAAATGACTCTAAGTGAACAGACATCTGAATCCCATTGCAATCCTAGGGCCACTGATTTGTAATGCTAAGTATGATAATAGTTGTATAAATGGGGAATACTTTTCAAAATGACTGAGCTTCAAAAACTGTACTAAAAGGAGTACTACTTCTAGAGAAGAAATGATCTGAGTAAATTCAAAAGGAAAATGAAAGCAAAGGCATACTAAATGATTGCTCTTAAAGAACATCAATGCTTTGGATGTCTATGGCTGGATAGAATATATGCAGAACATATGTACATATAGTACCTTTTCAGATACTGAATAAAAATAAAATTATGTAGCCTTGAAAAATTGTAATTAACAAAGTATCATGTAGCCAGCCTTTCAGGTCAGTTTCACAATTGATATCGAAATCTTTAAAATTTTGAATAATCTTTGACTCAGCAGTTTCACCTCTAGTAATTTGTATGAAGGTAATAATTGTGATATATGCAAAGTCTTAGCAATAAGAAAGTTAATCACAGCGTGTATAACCTTCAGAAAATCTTTAAATGTAAACAATAGGGAACTATTTAAAATATGGAATATCCATGTAACAGAGTACTTTGTAGCCATTAAAATGATGGCAGAAGTATATTTGATAAAATGGAAACAATAACATAGTACCAAAGGGGAAAAAGCAGATTTCTGCAGAAAATATGTATGGCTAATTCCATTTTTAAAGAGTGTATATACATTTAAAAAACAGTTGAGATACAATAAAATATTAATGGCTATTATCTGCATGGAGTGGAATTAGATGATTTTATTTTCTTTATGCTTATATATTCTGGGGTTTCAATAATGTTTTCCTGCTGTATCAAAATGTTGTAAAAGTATCATACAAAGGAAACAATCTTTTCACATTTCTATTAATCATTTATGTAATTCTTACCCAAGTTATTTTAGAAGGAGAAGAAAAATCCTGGCCAGACATTCCAGCTTCATGTGTCCTGATAAGCTCACATCTACTCTGGGAATTAATGGGACACAGATGTCCAGGTTTTCATAAATGCATGGAGATGTGGTATCAAACCCCTACACTGGCAAGTCTTGGTTCTGAGATCCATATTTCAACAACCTCCCTGTTTTCTGGGAGAACCAAATTGCTAGAAGCTGTGACACAGGATGGCAAGAATAAGGAGAAATGAGGGTAGTTCTGTAAACAGAGCACAAAGTGTTATAGATGTAGTGAAATTATTAAAAAAAAAAAACTGGTTTTATCTATGTCTTATAGAAAACAGCCTCTCTATTTTATATTCCTATCCAATATGGTACAAAAATAGCCTAATGAATCTCTGCAGAGTCTCACCTTTTGGACAGGAAGACTACCTGGGGATGATATTCCTTCCCCTCTTTCTGGCCAGCCCCAGGTGTTAGAAATGTTAGAGAGGATACTGGTCCTCTCATCTCTCTGCCACCCCAGCCTAGGCAGTCATTGGCAATCAATCAACTGGAGTTTGCATTTAACTGGGACACAGTATCACTATAAAGGACCATGCTCTAATCTTCCCCTGTTGCTCTGCACTATGACAAGTAACAATACAAGAACCCAGAACAGCTTTACAAACCAGGTGTTTTAGAACTCAAAAGGCAGTGCATTAATTACATTTATTGTTCCAGGAATAAAAACCTCATGTAATAGATTTATCCTAACTTGCCATAACCCCTGAAAAAGAAATATATATAAAGCGTTTTTAGTGGTTGCTATACTTTGTTACATGTGCTTATTAACCTTGGCAACACTGGCATAAACTTATTACATTAATAGAGTTACATGAATTTGATTTTAGAAAAATAATCTATCCTTGGAAGGGAAGTGTCATCACCTCTATGTAAACAATATTCCTCTGCAAACAATGCCCTTTATTTTGGCAACGTATCTTTCCTGCCATCTGCCTCGGGAAGCACTTGCCAGAGTTGCAATAATAATTGAGTTACAGAGGGAATTAGGTGTAATGGAGGGGAAGGAAATTGATTGCTTAATTTTTATTAACAGAAAGAGAAAATTGTAGTGCCCTGCCGTGAACTGAAATTAAACAAAGAGGAAAGATAGAGAGAGATGACTCCAGGTGGCAGGAATGTTCCTGCACAAACAGAAGCGATCCTGCAGGGAGGGTGTGAAGAGGCCAATGCTAACCTAGCTGAAAGAGGCAACTGGCAGGGAAGCAAGGGGGCAAAATAGCCCTGGTTGAGGTGATGTGGCTTTGCACACTGAGGAAAGGACATGGACACCTGGAGACCATTCACTTCTGCTGGGAAGAGTAGTTGAGCTCTTACTGCATTCTGTCTGCCTAAAGGTCAAGGACCACACATCTTTGCCAGGCTGAAGCTGAAGTCTGGGATGTATGTGCATGAGTGTATACAATGAGCAACTTCTGAGTCTTGCCCTCCCTGAATGCAACAGCATCTCTGAGGGAACTGAGCAACTATAAAGCCCTAGATGGATTAATGGAGGTCATTCAGACCTCACCAGGACTAGGCTGCAACCTCTGGGCAATCATGTCCTGGGCTGTGAATAGCACAGGCTGCTGGAGCTGAGTTGGGCCCCTTTCTGATCCTGGAGGGAGCCCCGCTCCACTTACCTATGAAGTCAGTTTCCTTCCGCTCTCAGGGCAGCTGCTGGCCCTGATAACCTGCCTGTACCTCCCTGGAACTCACTCTAAGCTGGGTGTCAGTTTCACGTGTTTGGTCTGTGGGATGTAGGAAGGAAGTGGACCTCCTGGATATCGGGTGAGCAGAGCACTTGGCTTGGGGACAGAGGCTCAGATGATAATATCGCAGGATCATTCAGTGCATTTAAAGCTATGCCACACTATCAGTTGCACACAGAATGTGGCTATGTTTGGTCCTCTGTGAGGGATGCACAGGCTTGAGTGTGGAGAGGACAACTGAAGCAGTGCCTCCAGCCCCTAAGGATTCCAGTCCCCCGAGCTCCCTCCTGGCAGACATCATGATTATGAGTAGCAAGTTCCTAGGCTTTTCAACTGAGAACTATGTAAGTAGATTCTCAACACAACTGTGAACAGACCTGTTTGCTAAAGAAAAGGCTGTAAATCACAATTTGCCTCCCACAGGAGAAAAACGGAAAAGAATATGTTTAAATTATAATTTGGGGGAAAATCTGATAAAGTGGAGCCCAGCAATGCAGCAAGGTAGATAATATCTATAAAATGGGGTAGGAAGAATTTAAACAAATGGGACACATGCATCTGATATATTAATAGCTAAAAGTAATGCTTTGGAAGTCTATTTAAATGTGTGAAAATCTTCACAATATACAAGTAAGTTATTAAGAGGATTTAAACTGCTAGCAGACAGTATGAACCCAGTTAGACTAAGTGAAACAGAAAGAGAAATACAGGTGGAAAAACTGAGAAAATATGTAAAATGTTAACACAGGCTAAGTGAGGATGATGAGATTATGAATGTTTTATTTTCCTTTGATAATCCAAATTTGCTAAAATGATGTGTTACTTGAGAGTCAGCAAATCTTTAATGCCATTAGGTCAGAAATTATTACCAATTTTGGAAAGGTGTGGAGAGCAATGAAAAGAATGAATTTATTAGATTGCAAATAGTTTGGAATATGTAGTTCTGTTTCACATCGTTACCTGTATGATTCAGATATTCTTAGGCCTAGGGCCTCGGTTTATGGTGCTCTTCCTTATATTCTGTTATTATCAGGTTCTCTAGTTCAGTCGGTTTCCTTGGGTTTTCTGAACAGGATCGGGTATGCAACTGGATATTGTCCAACGACTAATGACCCTTAGAACATCCTTTGTTTAGGTAGTTCTGACTTATAAACTATGCCATGACTTAAAATATGTAGTTTAAAATGCTGGCCATTCAAGGTTGCCTTCAGCCAAGCCTTCCCTGAAGTGTTTACTATAGAGAACATTGAATTTGTGGTTAGAGTTTTACCTCAAAATGTAATCTACAGACCCCAAGATTCCCATCTTCCAACTATGTCATGAAATTTGAGTGATCTAGGCCATTAATTATACCATTCCTAATTGTCTCGAAGACTTCTGGTTGTAATGTAGACTTCCCTGTGGGGCAGAGACCAACAAGATTCTTGGCCTCCAGAAGACATTGTGCTCCCACAATTTTTTAGTAGCATCTCATGGCATGAGCTAACCCATATTTCTTCCCACTCTGACTTCTCAATGCAGACAGCAGTTATGTGAAATAAAATTGGCATCCTAGGCTTCCTAGGACTCACTGACTTGACCTGCTAACTCCAAGCATCCAGGAATGTCCCCCAGCTACGTCCAGCTTAATCCAGGACAGAGGCAATCATTACCAAGTCCTAATTACTCAGCACCTAGGGTGACACTTCATCAAAAACTTTTTTAAAATTGTGGTACTACGAGTAGTCGTATACCTTAACGTGGAAACCCCCGTGTGCATCAGCTGAAGAATGGATACATAAAAATTGCTATTTTCACACAAACAGCAAGTAGATTGCTTGATAGCAAGGCCAATGAATGATCTGCAACTCTGCAATACCTGGGAAGTCTTCCACAAATGATACTGTGTAGAGAAATCAGACAGAAGAGCACGTAGGTATTAGCCTACTCATACATTATAGATGGTGTACTGATAAAGCACAAAAACAACCAAAGCCAATTATGGTGATGGAAGGTCAGGATAGTGATAATTTTTCTGGATGGGGAGAGCGAAGCGGGGCTTCTGGGTAGTGTTAATGTTTTGTTTCTCAGGCTGGGTGCTGGTTGGTACAAGTATGTTCAATTTGTGGGGAAAAAAGTCCTCAAGCTCCATACTTAGAATATATGCATGTTATTATATACAGACATATATACACACATATATGCAATGTATGCAGTAATCTAAGATTGGGAAGTGGAGGTTGGACCAGAGCAGGTGCCACAAATCTGGTTAGTTCTTCCATAGGACACTTGGCTCCAGCTCTGCAGGGCTTCCCTGCAGCTTGTGGTGGGGACCATTCTGGATGATGAAGGAGCACTTTGTACAGAAAAGCAGAAGCTGCATTTGCAGGCCTCTTTTATTCTCCAGCACTGAGCAGGGCTTACCACCCACAGATTACCTTAAACAGGAGCTTGGTGAGCACTTTGAGACAACTGCCCAAGTAAATAGACAAACGCAGGAGGGCACTGTGGCGTGCCTGTGTAAGGACACCGACTGTCTATACAACAAGACTCTCGGTGGTTTCCCAGGCTGCAGAGGACTGCTGCCCTGTAAGCATCAGCCCCTGTCATTGATACCTTCCCTCTTGGCTTTGGAGCTAGACTCGCCCTAATTTAAATTCCAGTTTTCCTACTTACAAGCTTTGTGGCCCCAAGAAGGTCATTTCTCCAGGTCCCATATCTCTAAGATGGTGATAATATTATTAGGAGTGCTTGACCCATAAGGTGCTCAATCTACAAGATGCTCAAACAAATAGTAGCTTTTAGTGCTGTTATCATCCCCGTTCTTTCCCCATCAGAAACTGATATTTCTGGCCTGAAGAGCCAAGTATGTGGTCTCATAGAAAAGCTGGCTGTCAGGAGGTCAGGGAAATTAGAATGTACCTTCCTTTTGCAATATGAGGGAAACGGATCCAGGCTCTAAAAAGCTAAAGAATTATCCCAGAACGTCTCCCCCAGAAACTCAAAGCCAAAGCCCAGGGAAAGCAGCATTCTGGGATAATGGATTCAGACTTGCATATCCCTGGCTTTCTTGGGCTTCTCCCTTGTGTGATAGACTCACAAGAAACAGCAGCATGTTACCATGTGCAGCTCTGAGAGACAACCACAGGCATTGTCAGGGTGCACATATCTATGCTGAGGAGGGTAGCACTGAGCCCCTGACATTCTCGGAGAACAGTTGAGTGATTATACTACAGTTAGATGCAACTAAAGCCAGCTGTACATTTGCCCGGGAGGAGAACGGAGAGAGGCCTTTGCAGAAAGGAGATCTTGGAGCCGAATGCTGGGCCAGACAGCCATGCCATGAGCTCACTGTCTTTGGCAACCCATAGAAACAGGGCTCCAAAAACAGCAGCTGCCAGGAAGCTCTGCAGGAAGCAGCACCACTCACAGCATCAGGAAAAAGCTGAGAGGGTCAGGGTGGGCCCAGGACAGGATCCTCAGCCTTGGCGCAGTCAGGACACCTCTGATCGCTTTCCTTGTGCTTCCTTTGGGTCTGAAGATGCCCAGAGCAGTGCTTGACTGTAACTTGCTGAAGGGGCAAAACTTGCTTCATATTATTTAATTATAAAGAAGGAAGTCCTAGCAATAAAATCTTCCACTTTAATAAGATATTAGGGTCAGTAATAGGAGTAATCTCCCTTCTCCAAAATCTTGCACACGGAGCATATTTGTATTGGAAGGGGACTTGAGGATTGCTCGCATCTGATCTTGCATTGTTAGATGTGGGAATGAGATGTGATTCATTGCACCCAGTTGAATAGCAGAGACGGCAGGAAAGGGACTCAAATCCAAAGTGATTACTGGTCAAGTTTATCCTCCGTAATCCCCCACAGCCTCTTTCTCACTTAGCAAATAAAACACCTACAATTCAATCATCAATTTTAGGGATAAAAAGTCCTCAGTGCAAATGGGACCTCCAACCATGGTGGGCCGAGGGAGAAACAGAGCTGGCTCAACCAGCCCCTTTCCATCCCAGTTGGGGCACATTATTTCGGCTCTTGGTGACTGCACTGGAAAGCAAATATGCCCTTCAACCATAGACGAATAACTCCAGGATTAATAAGCTAATGCAGAGGGCGATGAACGCTGCTTCATGGTGTGTGGCTTTGTAAGTGAGCTAAATCAACATCAGCAGGCACTGCAGCCACGGAACATGAACCCTGATGAGATAATTTCCTTCTTCACAGAGAAGGCCCTCCAACCTCATGAAAAGCTATAGATCCCTCCTGGAGACAGCACAGTCCGCAAAAATGCTATAGCACTTATACAATTTGTAGTGACTCTGTACATATTTATTAAGAACATTCCTTCTCCCCACCCCATTACTCAGAATAACATGGCATATTTATTAAGCCCTCTTATGTGTCAGGCACTGTCCAAAGGGATTTACATGCATTTTCTCATCTAATCCTCCCAAAAGTCCTGTTAGGGAGGTACCATTTTTATTGCCATTATACAAATAATAAAACGGAGGTGCAGGAAGTGTAAGCAACTTCCCCAGGTAACAGAGCTGCTAAGTGGTGGCACCTGGATGCTCCACTGCGTACTGGCCCAATCCCTTCCAGTGCCATCACATTATTCTCCTTATTAGGGTAACGAACACCAGCCAGAAAAGCAGAGGCCTCAAACCCAGCAGCAGGGGTTTGAAGATGGCCTTCAGGTTTTTAACTTTTAAAAAAGCTGAATGTAAGGGCAAGAGGGAAGATAAACTTAACAAAATATTGACAACATGAGTACATGGGAGGACAGTGCAAAGGGACAGCTCAGGAGTTTTGAAATTCATATCCTGTTTAAAACCAATATACTTAAAGCATATTTCATGGTATTAAAGTTATAGAACATAAAATTCAATCACTCTTGTGGACAATTGGATGAAATGAACACAAACACTGCATATTCCCTGAACAAACATTCCCCACATGGTGTGGTTCCTGTGGAAACAATAAAAATAATCCAATTTAGTTATGCAGAGTTCACCTTCCGCTGACTGTTACTAGTGCTGCTACAATGAGGGAAGTAGGGAAAGAAACTGTAAACTGCCAACATAGAACCACATCTGGTCCCCTGTGAGGACCAATTCGCACGCTCATCTACAATTTCCAACTCCGTCTCTTATTATAGATATTTAACCTCCCTTAATCTAAGGGCCCTCACCACTAATCCTGTGATTCATTTCTATTTCCATTCCATAGTCTAGTGCATAAAATAGATGCTTAAAATATATTCACTGATTGATCTGGCCTATTTTTGTTTAGTATTTGTTTGTGAATGTTAGTCCTATTCGTAAAAGGACTTTGTCCAGGAAAAATGACAGAAGCTTAAAGCTGAAAACTAGAGGTTCTAAGTGAATGTCCTGTGCTGTACTGAGAGCTGTTCACATAGGTAGGCACCTCTCTGTAGGTTTTACCACTAGCTGGCAGGGCAAGTCCTATTATTGCCAATCAAGAATCCCTCCCCAGCCCATAAAACAGACTGGGAAAAGAGACAGTTGCTGGAAACCTACATTTTATGGGGCATGAGTGTTTAACAGGGAAATGAACTTCTTAATTCAAGTGGGGAATAGGAGAGCCCCAAGAGAATCGTTTTTAGAGACTTTGGTATACCTACAAGAAGGGGCAGCTGGCATTTCATAACCCAGATGAGACATTTGCTTACCCAGTGTGCTGGATGCCCCATCTTTGTGCCATCAAAACAGGACAAAAAGACTTAGAGATGCCAGGTGTGAGGAGGGGCATTAGTGAAGCTCTCTAACCTCCCCCTGTGATGTGAGGTTGGTTGCTGGGGGTCTCAGGGACACAGCAGAAGGGACCTGGACTTGACTCGTATTGTCTGTCTCCTACCTAAGAGGGTTGCCTGCTGTCCAGGGCATTCCAGCAGCAAAGGGCTAATAAGACCAGTCATGCTGAGAGCTAAAAGTGGCCATTCTGGAGTTAGGTCTCTATGTTGCAAAAGGGGCTTCCAGTCTTCTGTAGAACTCACTGTGCTGCCACTCCATGACAGAGCTAGCCTCTAGACACTGGCCGTAGAGACAACTGTTGACAAACCAGTACCTCCACTTCTGGAACCCCAACTGGGAGGCACTGCAGTTCAGTTCTGATGCTAACTACCTGGAGTCAGTATCAAAAGCCACAGATTTGATGACATGTCCCCAGTAAGACTTCTTTTGTCTTCAGAATAAGACTTCAGATCTTAAGACTTCAGATGTCAGCTGCACATGGGGTCCCCAGGCCACTCACATTTTTTTATCAACTAGTTACAAATTAGGTTCTCACAACTCCCTCAGTTTTGATAACTTATTAGAATGCCTCACAGAACTCAAGAAAGTGCTGTGCTTACCATTACAGTCTTATTAGAAAGGCTACCTACCCATAGGGCAAGTTCTAAGAGAAAGTGTAGTCAGGACATATCACACTCCAGGCGCATGATGATATGCTATCGCTATTTATTTAAGGCACATTGATGTGTGTTCACCAACTAGGAAGCTCCACTGAGCATCGATGTCCAGATTTTTTATTGGAGTTTCATTACTAGACACAATTGCTTAAGTCATTGGCCAAGTGATTTAACCCAATCTCCAGCTCCTCTCGCCTTCCTGGAGGTCAGGTGGTCTAAAGTTCCATTTCTCCAGCCATGTGGTTGGTCTCTCTGGTGACCAGATCTTATCCCAAAGCTATCTAGGGACCCATCAGAATCACCTCATTAGCATAACAAAGATATTCCTATCATTCTGGAAATTCTAAGCATTTGTGAAACTGCCAGGAACTGGGGACAAAGAAAATAAGTATTTCCCATGATACCTCACCAGTGGTAGCCAGAAAAATGGCCACATCAACCAGAGATGACTGTGACCTTGCACAACTAACTAGCAAGAATTTTTAAAAATCTCTATTCTTCTTCCCTGCCCCCAAACTAGAACTAGAACCAGACAAAGGAGAAGAGAGTGGTCCATAAATGGATGCCTCTCCATTCTAAGGCTCTTAAGCCATAGGTCTGGTCTGGACTGAAAGAGGGAATGAGTTCTGAATCAGAGAGACTGATATTTCAAACTGAGCCAAACTACATTTTAATAACTGAAAAAGACCCAAAGTTATGAGATTTTTTTCCCCACCATATTAAGTGACGGGAAAGTAGGATTTGACAGCCTCGTTGAAAGCAGGGGCTAGAAAGATAAAACGGTTTCACGTTTAAACCATCCTGAACTTAACACTCACTTATAGTCATTTATAGCTGCTAGGATGGTTAATATAATATCAAGTGTTGGCAAGGATGCAGAACTGCCAGAACTCTCATATACTTCTGGGGAGTGCAAATTGCTGCAATGTTATAGTGAACTCCAAGTTTCTCTTCAAATAATCAGTATATCAGTATGTTCAGCTCTCTTATTCTTTAATTCTCCATTTTAAAGTTTAACTTCCTTGTAATTCTAGTAAACAACCTTCTCCACTCATTCTAATCAGTAGTTCACATCACTCCCCCTCCCCCTGGCTCCATCCTGACTCATCTCGGTCACCTGATCACCCCTGGCTACCTGCTCTAACATGCCTGTAACTGTCCTTCCCACCAAAACACCTACCCTGCCACTCCAGCTCAGACCCCTACTCTTTTTAAAATAGCCAATCGGGATTAGTCTAGCTTGCATGGCTTAACCCTAGTCAATAGGGGATGACACAAGAGTAGGGATGACCTCCAGTAGGCATAAGTACCCCTTCCCGACTTGTCCAAGCATGCAGCAGCCATCATTGCTTCATCTGTGCACCCCACACCCTTCTATGGAAGTAAACTGCCTTGCTGAGAGGACATATCTATGAGTGCTATTTCTTTTGCAGCATCAAAATTTTACTTATAAAAGCAATCACTTTGAAAATACTTTTGGTGGCATCTATAAAAGCTGAAGATATGCATACCACATGACCCAGCCATGCTACTTGTATGGATGCACCTAACAGATACTCATTCATGTGTTCATCAGAAGACATGTACTATAATACTCATGGCAACACTATCCATAATAACCCCCAACTGAAGAGTATCCAAATAGCCATCGGTAGTAGAATAAAGAACAAACTGTGGCATGTTCATAAATGAAGTACTCCACAGCAATGAGAACAAATAATCCAAGACAACATGCAACAATGTGGATGCATCCCACAAACATTGAGAGAGAAAATGCTAATAGGCAAAACATATCTATGATGTTGGAGACAGGATAGCGACCTGGAACGTGACAGTTGAAAGAAATATGATAGGGGCTTCCGGATGGTTGGGTGCTGAATACCAGGGTGAGTTCCATTTGTGAAAGGGATATATACACTTTTCAGTACTTAAATTATAATCAATAAAAATGTTTTTGAAAGGAAAGGAAAAGTAAAGGGGAAGTTGCTGACAAGACATTCTCTACTGGATCTGAAACAGATCTGTGGGGGTCAGCAGTAGCTCCAGGGACTTGCTACTCCCTTCATTTCTTTCACATGCACTACATGGCCTTTCTCATAAAAGCCTTTATGAGTATCTGCATCTTTGTTTTCACTTCCTCCTAGTACTTGGTAGCCCCAATTTTGTAGGGGTTCTTCTTTGATTTCTTTTGGCTAATTGCCAGTGTTTCTAGAAACAGTTTTTTGTTGGTCATAATGGATCAGGACACTCTTATCGAAGGCAGGGGCTAAAGATGAGGCAGTTTCAGCTTAGAAGGGGATGTAGGGTATGACAAGACTTACGAAGCAGTCACTAGTGTGCCCAATACACTTGCCCACCTTACAGGGCGACATAAGTTTCAAAGACTATCATGGATGAAAATAAAGGCTAGCAGTTGTACTTTTCTAAATTCACTGATAGAAATTTTGTGTAAGTCTAATTTTTCCATGTGTTCAATGAATCCTTAAAAAAATATTGTATGTTATCTGTTGAAAGATCATCATTAGTTTGTGTTTCTGAACATCTTGTAGGCAGAAGTAACAGCAACTTTTGTTACAGACTGCTATTTCAAAGATAATGGTATAGCAATCAAGTCCTGAAGATCCGGTGCTCCCTCTGGAGCAAGGGGCAGATTTATTTGTAGCTCACTATGAGAACTCAGGTCTTCTTCCTTCAAGAGGAATCTTGACAATTTATTTCCTGAAAAACAATTTGCTGCATGTGCAGGTGCCATCCTCATTACTTCACCCCTGCAGGACTTAGGGCTTAGGAAACTGACACAGGAAAATGGTGATACTGTAGCTACAGCTATTTATATAAGCAATAAAATGTCTTTTGTCTCGGAACCAGGAGTCTTTTCTCATCTGGCAGCATCCATGAAACTGTGGCAGGCTAAATCATCATTTTGCCAAGTCGGGTAAAATCTCAGATCCTTTATCATTCTTGACATCATCATGCTTCCATGCGCATATATTGGAAAAACAATGCATCTGTCTAGAGATAATATAGGCACAGTGGAGTAATTGCAAAAACCCATTTACAGCATTCTTTCCTCTGGCCTGGATATAGCTATATATTTTATATTTTCTCTGTGGGTCAGTACTTTAAACTTTTCAGTGTCAATTACTTTCACCAGTTTACCCTCAGGTGAGGCCTACACAACCATGCTACAGTCCACCCCACTGTACCTCTCATACAGCATCTGCCAGGGCAGCCAACATTGTTCATATGTCTTTAGCTGATCATTCACCATAAATCTCGACTCTTTCTTCAGAGCTCCACCAACTGCTGCTCTGCTGTAACTTTGATTATTTTTTCATTAACATTGTGCAATTTGTCTTTTTGTCATCTCAATTTACTGGTTTCAGTCCCTTTCTCTAATCTGTCAAACTTGAGCTATATTTAACCTTGCCTTTCAGTGCCCAGGCTTCTCTCTTTACAGCTGCTCTGTAGAGGAGCTCATTGGGTTCTTTTCCCAGCTAATATAATGCTATCTGGAGTGGTGCCTATGGGGCTTCTATAGGCTGCCACTTAATTCTCCACTCTCATTGACAAGAAATCTCTGATTTCCTCCTGATCGGTTTTAACATTATGGTCATGTATTCTATTTTCTTATGAGAACCAGGAGCCAACCTCACATTTCATGGGATAACCAGTGTGCAAATCTAACAATGGAGAGTATGTACTGTTTTTTCCAAACCCCTGACTCCTTTGTTGCTGACCTTTTGGTATTTCCTAATGTTTCAGATTATTTTTAAGGTGCCTCATTTATTACTGAGAGATTCTTTTCCATATCATTTTTTTGTTCCAGCTATAATTTTACTCCAAATTTCTCACCATACAAAAAAAGGTGACAATATCAGGATGGTGTTTTAGCTTCCTCTCAATGGTAATTAATTATACTCAGTATGGGCTGGCCTAATGTTTCTGAAGTAGTTTTAGGTTGAACAATTTTTTACTAAGTCAAAAAATAATTTTTTATTTAACAGTCTTTTCCAGCAAAATATAAAGCTTTATTATAACTTCTATGTCTTAGACTTGCCCTACAGTCCTGTAGGAATTAAATTAGTAATAGATTTATAACATTAGAAATGATATCTGAGACTTAAAGCATTGATATGACCCTTTCCTTGCCTAGTATCTCAGTAGTATTTTACTGATGTCAACTCCTATACATTCAAAATTCTCACTTCAGGAAGTTTGCTTAATTAGCTGGTGGGCTTAAGAGACCAGGCTGCAGTGCATGGTGGGGCTCAGGCAAGCTGAGTCTGAGCTGAGTTCTGGAGTCCTGCAGCTCTGGAGTCCTGTGCTGGACTAATTTATACTCAAGGGTAAAAATTAAGTTTAGTCCTTGGGAGCTGGCCAGCCTGTTGCACAGTGTTAAAGCTGGGGATGCAGACTGCAAAGCTCCAGTATGCTCACGATGTGCTTGCTATTTATGCTGTGTGGTATGGAAATTGATGCTGGGGTTTCTTACCTGAACATTTGCCTCAAGTGTACTTTTTATGTGACTTTTAGCAGAAGATACATTTACAAAAATAGGTATAAATGACTATTAATTTGGGGTCCAAATTAAACAATTTCTCTACTCAATTATATACATGTTTCAACATCTTTGAGCATTCCATTTCTGTGAGGTTCATCTTTAACTGAGATCATTAGTAACTGGCTTTCATTATGACCTCTTGGTACATTGGATCCCATTACAACGTACTGAATCTCAAAGTAACCAGCATCCATCCTAAAGGAAGGATAGAAGAATTTTCTTCTCTCGTTCTCCTGGGTTTTCTTGTGTCTAAATTTCCAGTGTCCAAGACTTCTTATAATTTTCTCCATTGCACAGCTGAGTTATAGGGGGCCCTGAAAGATGTCTTTGTTGGAAAGTCCTATGGATACACAAACAGCCTCATTATAGTCGGGCCCTGGAAATCTGATTTACCAAAAAGAGTGAGCCACCTAGAGCAGCATGATGCTGGGATGTCTCCATCATGTTGGGGACACCATTGCAGTGGCCTTGTACTTCCTTATCTAACTCCTCAGCTGGTAGAAAGCTCTTGTCTTCCATAGATCCTTCTGCAACTATGGGCAACTGTGGTGATTACTGAGATAGTCTGGGAGAGCTGGCAATGAAAATGCCATCCTTGAAATAGGCCCTGATGACACATCACAAATTGGTAGTGATAAAGTAGCAAATTTGCATTTCAAAATGGAACCAAGTGTTTAAAATAACAAAGGAATGACCTTGTTTCTCCATTTGGGGACAAGGTACCCATCAAAAATATTCTACTAAATTGTTCAACTCCTTTGAGGGCAAATAAAAGAGCATTCAATAGTTATTACTATCTATGATATGCTTTTGTAAAATAGTTTCAGAAGCCAAGTTAATAAGTACTGTTAAGTCAATAAATATGATATAAATAAGTGCAAATATCACTTACTAGACATGAGAAACTATATAATAATGTGGAATACAATATGCCAGCAAGAGTTGCAGAGTGTGGAGGATTCCATTTTCCATCACTGTAGATATTGAAAAAGACTGAATCATTTAAGTGTCTTGGGAATTAAATCTGGTCTGGAGTACATAGTCAACAAATTTTTCCTGAATAAATCTGGAATGAGAAGCAAATTGATGCCCTCAACTATGACAGCAAATCACAAATTCTAATCTACTCAAAGACTAACTTCCATGCCAATCTCTTTGCCATGTCCCTAAGACTATCATTGAAAAGGAACACCAAGGACTGCCCCATGGCTGAGCTCAGCACAATGGAGAGGGTGGGGCTATTTTAGAGAATTTTTTGAGGAGAAATAGGGGCAAGATTTGAACCTAAGAAAGGTCAAACATAAGAACAAGTAGAGTACATAATTTTATCTTTGCATTGTTGAGGTGACAGTGAGTTTTGTCTGCATCAGTTTCAGTTAGAAAGGAATTTGTAACAAAACACGAATTCTAGTTCATGCCAGGAAGGTGAATCCTGGCAAACTCTGGACATCAACTTGTGTTTTTATCACTGAGCTCTACAGTGCCCTGTTAAATCCTAACCCTGTGGTTGTAGGATTCCTATATTGTGAACTGATTCTAGGACGTAATAAGTGGCTGTCTTGTAAGTTATGAAGCTGGACATATTGCGTAGCCTTGGCCGTTTTATTCAAATCAAGGTTATAAAGCAAGTATAAATAAATTAACCATTAAAAGATGACATCTTTCTGCTTACAACTATGTTTTAGTTATTTACTCATGATGATGGGTTTTCATAATTCAAGTACACTTTTTGTGCTTTTTTTTTCCTTGTGATAATTTACTTGTGAAAGGTAGTTGGTTGATATTAGGGTTTTTTCTGTGGTCATAATATGTGACTGGGCCATGCCATACTTGGTCTCATTATCTTGCCCTCCTCAGGAGCAAGTTTTAACCAACCAAAGACTTGGGCCAACTGAAATAATTGCTGTTTTATGTCTACCAAAGATTCCAGGCAATAACTAAATAGCTCAGTGAAATATGTATCTTCCCATACTCAGCGGCTGAGGATACAACTTAAATAATTGTCAGTCAATTCCTTAATTCATTTTTATCTTCAAGGGCCAGCTCTTTCAGCAGCTGTGTCAATAACTAGAATATTTACCAGATATGTGGCTCCCTGAGATTCTTCTGCCCCTCTGACAAAGGGTCTTTGAACAAGCTAGGAGATCTGGGATGGAGCTGAGGCAAAGCAAATAATTTGCATTTGAGAATTATTCAAGCTTTGAATAATCTAGAGTTGATTTTTTCATTTGAACATAAAGCAAGGAATGCTCTGCATTTTTTTTTTTTTTTTTAAGAAGGATGGTTTTCAGGGGGCATTGCATTGTACTTCTGTTCTTCAGGATGCATCACACACTCAAAGCCTAGAGGGACCAGGCAGGTAATGTGACTAATCGAAGCCGCTGAAGAGTGGCTGAGGCAAACCATAGAACCAGGGAACTCATATTCATCTGAAGAGGCAGCCAGGCCTTGAGTCCAGGCAGCAATAGGGTTTACTATAACAAGATTGTCCATTGATCAAAAAGCTAGGAATCTTAAGTTTTTAATCAAATCATCCGAGTTCTAAATGCTAGGACATAATTCAAAAACATTTTAAGTGCTCTATGGGCCAAATAAAATATGAGTATAGAATAGATTCAGCCCATGGGCCACCAGCTTGCAACCTCCGCCTTAGCATGTCCTTGTAATTTCTGCTGACACCCACGTTTCACTGCCTTTTTCGGATTTGCTGTAAGTTGCTATTTAGTGTGGGGAAAATGAAATGTATTGTTACCATGGTAGCCTAAGCATTTTCAATAATGAGTAGAGATGATTTATATTTAAACAATGTGGGTATGGAATGATATAGAACTTATAAGTTAAAAATATACCAAATTACTATTTTGTTAGGAAAGACGAGCTACTCTGCTTTAATTCTATCCTGCATAGAATCAGCCTTAGAAACATTTTTTATTCAATAAAATCAAACCGTATATGTAAGCACTTTCCCTTTAATTTTAAGCCCTGTGTATATCTAAAGGAAATACAATATATCAATTTCTGGTTCATTTACATCATTAAAATATTTTATATAACCCTTTTGATGTCTAAGATGCTTTTGGAAGTCATTCAAAAAATGTTCTAATCCTTTTCCCCTGTAGACATATTTTGACCAAAATAAAAGTTCAAACACCAAAGGATTCTACTTCTAGGCTATAACTCAGAACTTGCAGAGTCTGTGAATTCTGCACTATAACCTCAAACTTGCAGATTCTGTGAATTCTGTATAGATAAAAAATAAATACATCTTTCCCTAATTATCACTGTCTTCATTTATTCCATCCCAGAGAAATGATGATTCAAGTAAAGAATTCCCATTTTTTCATCATAAGACATAGAATCTATCCATTTGAAATATAGCTCAGAGTTGAGGTCAAAGTCTTAGATTCTTAAAATAGCATAAACTTGGTCACACAGCTCAGCTACTGCTAGCTGTTCTTCTGAATGCACATATAACTAGGCCTGAAAAGATGTGCCATATGGGAAAGAAATATATATTTATGAGATGATTCTTTATGCAGAGAGGACAGGCATTGCTGTATGCTCATATTCAAGCAGACAAAATAGATCTTCTGTGAGAGATGGAGTTATCCCCACATTACCAAGAGCTGTCACTTAAAATACAATTTTGATTAATGTCATTTGCAAATTGAACACTGACTTGGTTCCTTTCCTTCCAACAGGAAATGCAGATCTGTAGGGATACAGACAAAGAACATGTGTAAACCCTTGGGAATGGACAATGATGAAATGACCCAAAACATGATTATGCCTTGCTACTTCCTGAAATCTGTTCCTGAAATCCCCAAACTAACAGTTCCCTGAATTTATGGTTACAAAAGTGTTCAAGGGTTTTCATACCCTTTGCCTGGCTCCACAGAAAGTGCGGAAGGGAGGGATTTTAAAGATGTGCACACGTGGGTCAGCCAAGGTTCACTTCTTGAGATCTTCCAGATATTTATTAGGAGTTCATGGGAGGGGATGTTCATTTCTGTAGACACAGGATGGATTTTTCAAAATGTAAAGTGCAGGTACTTTTAAGTCTCTGGCTAGACTGAGATAAGCATGTCTGCTAATGACGGGATTGTTCAGATGTAGCCTGTCTAGTTTACCCGGAGGCCACCAAGCAAAGCCAGAGGAGCAGTGAGAGGCATGCCAGGAAGTTGACATTGAAGGGACTTTCCCAGGCTCCAGAGGCAACAATCAGGTGAGCCCATCATCTCCATAAGAAGGGATATGCTGACCAACTGGAAGCTTGGGGATTGTGGCTAATATGAGCTAAGCACCTAGCCCAGCATCAGGGGAGAAGGCCATTCTAGGGGAGCGTGTGAAATATGTGCACCTTGATGCCATCATGCTTGTTTCCTGGCTTTAATGGGGCTGAGTCTGCTTATAAACACTCAGTTGGATGATTAGCAAATGTTGATTTGCTATTGTGTATGTAAAGCCCTATGCTAGACACTGATGCCGTCCAGGGCACCCTGGCTAGGGTTGTTTGTTTGCCCTTCCACCACCTATCCTGATACACATGTCTCTCTACATATAGCAAGAAGAAGCACATGTGTGCTCTTTCCTTTCCATCTTTCCAGAATCTTTTGTTGGTAGCCCTTTTCTTAAATCAATCAGAGGTATACACATTCCTTGGAGAAAAATTAAAATTATTATAAAAAAGACATGTTTATCTTTTTAAATTTCTCAAATCAGCTCTTTTCCTCTTATTAAATTGAGGTATGACATGCCTACAGTGAGTGCCCTAATCTCAAGCATATGATTCAGCAGATTTTTGTAAACATACATACCCATACAACCACCACCCACCTCAAGATACAAACATTCCCACAAACTCCTGAAGGCTCCCTTGGCCCCACCCCAGTCAATACCAAGCCACTCTCGAGAGTAACTTCTATCCTAACGTCTATCACCATAGAATGATTTGTCTGTTCCTGAACTTCATATAAATACAGTCTTACAGGATGTACTTTTTTATTGTTTTCTTTCACTCAACATAATGTCTTCTAGATTTATCTGTTTGGTGGAGCAGTAGTTCATGTTTTTATTGATGTGTAGTATTTCGTTGTATAAACACGTCACTATTTATTCATTGTACTGTTGATGGATATTTATTTCCAGTTTCTGACTCTTATGAATAAGGTTCTGTGGGCATTTTTGTGAATGTTTTTGTTGGATGTAAATGTTTTTTTCTCTTGGGCATAAGTCTAGAAAAACAATGTATATTTGGTTTAAGTAGATGTTCCAAGCAGTTTTCCAAAGTGATTGTACCATTTTCTGCTCCCACCAGCAATGTATGAGCGTTCAGTTGCTCTCAACCTTGCCAAAAATCATTTTTGCCTATCTTTTTAAAATTGTAGTATCCTGGCAAGTGTGTAATAGTATTTCATTGTGGTTTTAATTTACATTATCCTGATGACTAATAATGTTGAATAATTTCTATATGATTACTAACCCTTTAAATATATTCTTTTATGCAGTGCCTGTTCAAGAATACCTGTTTCAATTGTTTTTCTTATTGATTCATAGTTCTTCATATATCATGAATGTTGATCTTTCATTAAGCATGTATACTGCAAAAAAATCTTTTTCCAATCTGCAGCTGTCCATTTTACTTGTGCCTTTTCATACACATAAGTTATTAATTTTAATGAAATCCGATTTATTAGCATTATCTTTTATGGCTGGTTCTTTTTGTGTCCCAATTTTTAAAAATTGTTGCCTGTCCCAAGGTTATACAGATACTCTTCCACGTTTTCTTTTAGAATATTTATTAACTTATTTCACATTTAAGGCTATTGTCCATCCTGAATTAATAGTTAAGTATAATGGGGGTCAGGGTTAAGGTTAATTTTTTTATATTGATATCTAATTATTCCTACATGACATAAAAGAGATCATCTTTTTCTTATTGCATTGTGCTTCTGTCATACATCAAGTGACTATATATACGTGGATCTGATTCCGGAAATATCTCTAGAGAGAAATATTTGATGTGCAGTTTTGGTCTTACAAGGTAAGATCTTGCAGCCTTTACCAGAAACAGTTGTTTTGAAAACCAATTTTTTTTTGTTAGAATCAGGTTTTCTCAAAACAGGAAAAGGCTTTGAGAACTGAAAGAAAATTGAATGGTGTGTTAGCTTGGAATGGGAAAGAAGGTAAAGGGAGCCTCTTAGCCCTAGAGGCTTACTGGACTGCGGGTGGGAGGAGGGAGGAGAGTTGGATAGGGCATATGCAGCCGAAGAAGACGGGAGATTGTTCTGAGGGGAGTAGCATGTAGGGAGGAAAGAGGCAGCACGGAAAGGGGGATTAGCATGAACTGCATGGGAATCAGGTACTTGTTTGCTGTTCAAGAGAAGATGATGCACCACCAATGCCGAAGGGCCACATGAGCCATGAGCAACGTGAAGCCTTTTCCCTGACTACTGCTTGTAAATCACCTACATAATTATCATGAAACACAAATGACAACCCAAACCACAAGATCTTAAATTTGAACATTCTTCTTTATATGGGCCCAATATATGGAGACAGTGTTGTAAAAGCCATACCCTTTGGTGGCTTTGCCACCATTAAGATCGTGGCAAAGGGAAAACTTTCAGACTTTTACTGTGATGGGACTGGATAATGGTGACACCTATCTCCATTAAACAATGTTCAGCCTCCTGCAATTGAGGAAGAGACTCACCCTCATCACTAGGCATTTTACAAATCAATGGGAGAAGTGCTACATGGTGTTTATCCATACTCAGTAATGTCCTGGCCCTTCTAAGCCTATTCCCTTGTTTCACATAGCTGGATGCTGAGAAACTACATTTCCCAGGTATCTTTGCAAGCAGAGTTCTGGTTCATGTTCATAGAAGGAAAGGCACTGATGTGAGATTTAGATGGCAGAAGACAAGCCATCATGACTCCCCCTCAGGCAGCAATAGGTGGTGGTGTGGAAGATGTAAGTGAGGTTTGCAGTGGCTTCCGTGTGAGGTCCTACGATCTGCCTGTTTTCGAACTGCCAGAGGCACTTAATAATTTCCTCAAAGGCTGCAGAGGCTCTTTGTGACTTTTATTTCCCCCAGCCCTTCTAACTGCACGTAATTACATGCTTTCTAACAGGCACATAATTCCCTGAACTAAATTCCTTCCTGCCAAAATATCTAGAATGATTTTCTGATTTTCTGACTAAACCCTGACTGATTTAGGAAGTCTCTCTCTTTAAAAAGTTTAGTGAGCTAATCCAATCCATTATTCAACTTACAACAATTAAATGTTATACAGATGAAGAGTACAACTCTTAGGTGGATGGTTGTAAATCAGTTTGTCTATCTTGAGTCTTGCCATTGGCAGCTATTCCTTCATCACACCCGATTTGTCTGCACACAACAAATATTGATTGAATCGATCAATAAAAATTTAAGACAGCTTAATATGATAGAAAGAGTACAGAATTTGGAGTCAAAGCCTTTAATATAAGTTTTAACTCGACTACTTACAAACTCTGATCTCAGACAAGTTATTAAAACTTACATATTAGGTAAAATAACCTCCATTTTGTTTCACAGGATTTCATGAGATAGTGAATGGACTGCCTTACAATTATAACATGTTACAATTTAGTGAATATAAATGTCACTTGTTGTCTTTATTGTTATTGAACACTCTTTTAGAAAGGCTAGCATTTCAATTGTGGTATGGATCACTACTGTGAAATGAATACCTTGTCTAATAAAAATTGTAATAGCTAGCACTTTTAAAGACTAAGCATTATTCTAAGTTCCATAAAGATATTAATCATTTAATTCCCATAATAACCCACTGAGACAAGAACTATTATCCCCTTTCAATTGATGACGAAACTGAGGCACATAGAAATTAAGTAATTTGGCCAACATCAAACAGCTCAAAAATATTGGAAAAGATTTGAACCCAGATAGCCTGGCTAGAGTGACTGTGCTCTCTCATTAAGGGGAAATGGGAAGAACAATATAAAAGGAAAACTTGGGATAGCTCAACTCTCCTGGAATATGCTTAATGAAGACAAAGAGCCAGTCCATATCAGATGTCAGTCCACATTCTTCCTCTTGACATTGGCATGGAAAGAGACCATGGAGAACAGGCTGTGAGCAGCAGCAGCTGTAGCCTTCCACTTTGGGAGTAAATGGGTGGGGAAAGCAGGGCATGGACTGGAAAGGGCCAGAAAGCACAGAATGTGCTCAGGCCCAGCCAGTAACAGAACAAAGCCTAAGCCAGGTTGTGATCAAAACTCTAAGGCAGACATTGCAGCAGCTGTGCTTGGTGACATCATCTGTATTCTTAATGCCCACCTTCATGTGGCCATGCTGAGTGGAGACCCTGTACCACATCCAGGAGAGGTACCACACCTAGCATCCTGCTCCCCTGGGATGCTGGGAATGTGGGAGCAATGGCTTCAGGCCATTGGCCTCATCTCAAAATGACATCTGGTGCTGCAATCCTTGCTTACTCACCATCTCAGCCAATATAGATAGTAGCTGCCTTCAATCTTTTTTCACATCCATTATAATCTTCTGCTTATAGTTCCGCTTTGTTCCTTCCCTCAAAAGAGCAATAAAAGTGATAGAAACACTTCCGCCTCAGTACTACGGAATAAACAACCCTTTTTATGAAAGACTCCCAGTCCTTTGAAAAATTTACTAAGTTTCTTACAATAATGGAAATTACAAAATAGAATAATTGGTTGAAAATGGACAAATCTGGAGACAGACTTGGTTTGGGGAAAAAAATGAGTGAATATGGTATCAGTCATTGAGCTTTAAATGAAAGCAAAAGGACTGTCGGGTGTGGCCTAGACTTGTATATCCAAGGTTTAGCAGAGATCAAGGCTGAAGAGACAGATTTGAGCATCATCTTTGTAGAAGTGTTAGTTGAAACCACAGGAGAAGACAAATTTAAGGGCAAGACAGTAGCTGGCAAAACCAAAGTATCAAAGACGAAGTCTAGGTAACCCTTTTCCTAGCTCCATAAGCATTCCAAGAGAAGCTTTTCTTGAAGGGACAAGGTGACACTCAAAGACTCCAACTTACAATATTCTAGACTACTACTAATTATTTTTCATAGCTCTCTTGGGATGCTGTCTAAATCAAGATTTGGGAAATTGGATTAAATGGAGTGAAGAGCTTTTTAAAAAATCCATACCAACATATTGTATTGTCTTATTATTTTATATACTGTGTCATTCACTCTGGCCTTTTAAATTATTTGTTCTGAACAATAACCTCATATTTGTCATTTTCATCAACTTACAACTTAAAGTATCTCTATCTAATGGAAGATGTACACCTTAATTTTTCAAAATATTACCCGAATACACTTGGATTTTCTCTATTCATGCTTCTAGAGTAGGCGTCTATAAGTACTATAAAATAAACTTCTGAATGATGTTTATACAGCCAACACGGAAAAAAAGCTCAGCATCGCTGCTCATTAGAGAAATGCAAATCAAAACCACAAGGTGACACCATCTCACGTCAGTCAGAATGGTGATTATTAAAATGTCAAGAAACAGATGCCCATGAGGTAGCAGAGAAATAGGAATGCTTTCACACTGTTGGTGGGAGTGTAAATTAGTTCAATCATTGTGGAAGACAGTGGGACGATTCCTCAAGATCTAGAACCAGAAATACCATTTGACCCAGAAATCCCATTACTGGGTATATACCCAAAGGAATATAAATAATTCTATTATAAAGATACATAAGTTAATTGCAGCACTATTCACAATAGCAAAGTTATGGAATCAATTCAAATGCCCTCAATGATAGATTGGATAAAGAAAATGTGGTGCTTACATACCATGGAATACTATGCAGCCATAGAAAGGAATGACATCATGTTCTTTGCAGGGACATGGATGGAGCTGGAAGCCATTATTTCCAACAAACTAACACAGGAACAGAAAAGCAAATATCACATGTTTTCACTTATGAGTGGGAGCTAAACAGTGAGAACACATGGACACATGGGGGGAACAACACACACTGGGGCAAGGGGAGGGAGAGCATCAGGAAAAATAGCTAATGGATGTTGGGCTTAATACCTAAATGATGGGTTGATCTGTGCAGCAAATCACCATGGGACACATTTACCTATGTAACAAACCCACACATCCTGACATGTACCCTGGAACTTAAAAGTTGATGAGGGAGGAAAAACAATGAATGAACTTCTGAAGTCTGTTACCTCACTGATATAGATTAAGGAAAATGCTAAAAATGAATTCATATAAGAGTCTTGACTGGGCTAAAATCTTAGTTAAATGTCTTTGATTGTGCAGAGTGCTGGATGTCAATACCTCACTCTTTTCTGCCCTCATCCCACCCCACTCCTACTCCCAAATCTGCTGGCAGCAATGGATTAACATGGAGGCAAGTTCCTGCCTGAACCATGTCTTCAGTGAGATTCAATTGTGTACAAACATATTTAGAAAAGTGAGGTGGTAGTGGGGTCCATGGGGAGAGGGGAGAAAGAGTAGATTCCTCAAGGGAAAATTCAACATATGGAATAAAAAGATAAATATGGCCTGGCCAGAATAAAAAGATAAAACCCAGCCACAGAGTCAGCCTGCTGTTCAGCATGGAGTTGGTGTTTCTGAAACACACAGCATAGTACCTGGGTATGGAATCCTCACATCCCTGCGGCCCTGGTGGTACGTCTCCATTCCCTGAAGAATAGGGGCTGGGTGTGTGAACTGACGGGTGTTATAATCAACCTGGCAATAATCTGAAGCCCAAGGACCCATGCTGTGGGACCCCCCCCCCACCCCACCACCTGAAGGAGATATACAGGGAGTGAATGTTTTCCTTTCTAATTCACACGAGACTGTGAAGCTGTCAGGGTCCTGTGGTGACTGATGGTGGCCAGAGTGAATTAGCCGAACCTGGGCCAGGCAGAGACCCTTTGGAAGGGGTCCAGGTCAAAGGGAAGACTGTGATTCAGGGAGACAGAATCTGCAGGAGACTGCAGCTGCAAACAGCAGAGGCCAAGGCAGGTGGTGGAGGTCAGGGCAGTGGTGGGACAGGCAGCAGAGGCCCTTTGAGGCCAAACTTGGATAGCAGAGGCAGTGAGAGGCAGCACCCCTAAGGCAACTCGCAGATGGATGAAAATAACTCTTTGGGAAGTTTCATATGTATGTGAGGGACCTTGCAAGGTGCTATAAGAACAGTTGGGGGCTTGGTGTTTCTAAAAGATGGGCAGTAGTGGTCATGCCGTTTCATTCAAATCCTTAGATAGGGACTGGCATGTTGATGATGTTTGCAATATAAATAAAATGTATGAATCCTAGAACAGTTTGAAAGCCGTCATTTATTTTAGCAATATATAAATTTTAGAAATCTATATTAGCAATTACGCACATACACACACACACCCCAACAATGTATAGCTTGGTAAAATGCATTTGCAATTAATTTTAAATTACTTACATATTAATGGATAGATTTTAAGATGATTGAGCACAGTTTGTCCTCAAGTATTTTAACATTTAAACCCATTCTTTACCTCCCTCTAATCTTATTTGCACTGTTAATTTGCTTAGCAAATATTCTCTACTAATGTCATTTTTGGGTGTGCTCCTGAATTATGCAACCCTAAGGATTTAAGCTCTGCTCCAGGGTAAATGTCAGACACCTGGAAACCAAAGGAAGGGGGCTCTTTCTTTCTTAGAAAAGACAGGATATCCATTGTATTAGGGTTCTCCAGAGAAACAATCAATAGGAGACCACACGCGCGCGCGCACACACACACACACACACACACACACACGGAGAGAAATATGAGGAATTGGCTCCCATGATTATGGAGGCTAAGAAGTCCCACTGTCTGCTGTTTGTTAGCTGCAGATGTGGGGAAGTTGGTAGTATAATTCAGATTCAGTCTGAAAGCCAGGAAACCAAGATAGCAGATGGTATAAATCCCAATCTGAGGGCAGGAAAAGATGAGATGTCCCAGCTCAAGCAGGCAGGTTGGAAGAAAAAGGACACAAATTTCTCCCTCCTCTGACTTCTGTTCTACTTGGACGCTCAGTGGATTGGGTGGTGCTCAGGCACATTGGGGAGAGCAATCTACTGAGTCCACTGATTCAAATGCTAATCTCATATGGAAACACCTTCACAGACATACCCAGAAATAAGATTTAATCTGGGCACCTATAATTCAGTCAAGGTGACACATACAATTAACCATCACATCCATCTAACATGGGCTGCCAAGGCATTGGTTAAATAAGGGCACAGCCCATGTTGGGGAGGAATGGAACCGTCCTGACTAGCCAAGGGCCTTCGTCTTTAGATCTCAACCCTGGCAGCACATCAGAATCACTATGGAGTGATTTGTGAATATGTTTGGGCCTCCATCAGGAGCTGTGTGACCACCCTGCCTGGTCAGCCAGAAGTTACAATGCTTCTTTCCTAAGTAACCTGCCACCAGCAGCACGTGGCACAGCCAGGCTGGGAAGAAGGCGAGGCAAGAAAATTATCAGACATTCCTCACTGTTTACCTTTCACTCAATGTCATGATAATTTTGGAGTGCTGGCTACTTTGTAATATTTCCATTTATGAAAAGAGGAAGTCTGACTCTGTGCTAGGAAAGGAAGAGTCGTAATTGTGTTATTGGTCGAGGATCTTGGCTACAACTTGTCCAGGTTCTTGGTGTTCTAAACAAAGAATTGGACAAAACAAAGCAAAGAATGAAGCAAGAAAAGCACAGCCATGTGGAAAAGAAAGGATACTCCACAGGGTGTGAGAAGGCACCAGTGGCTCCAGAGTACTGGTTACAGAATGTTCTGGGGTTTGGAGACCCTTTTTGCGATTTCCCAGTAGTTACTTGGTTTATACCCTATGTAAATGAAGGAATGGCCCACAATCAGTCTCATGGGTTGTGGAAGGTGAGGGATCAGAGGCTGAAGTGAAGTTACAAAGTTATACCCTATGCAAATGTCTGATTGGTTGCAGGAGGGGACAAATCAGAGGTACTTTCCATTTCTCATTTGTGATGCAGAAAGGAGTGGGGTGTTGCAAAGGGCATAGCCTCTGTTCTTTTGTTACTTAAGCATGAGAAGTTGGAGTTTTCCTTTTGATTCATTTCTAGGAAGTCGGTGCAAATTGATCTTAGGTTCCTTGCCTCCAGACCATGTTCTCCAGCCTCAATTGAGTCTCACCAATGCCAATCACTTTCATTTTTTATGACGAAGCCTGGTTATCTTGCAGAGAGAAGTCATAGGGAGGTTGTGTCCATGTAACATGGCCTAAAATGGACCTATTTCTTGGAGTCTCCAGATCTGTTTGGAACTTTGAAATGATTCAAGAAAAGGCGTCCCATCAGCAGAAGACCAAGCAATTTTACCTAATGATATCTTGAGTAGAAATGTAACCTAGAAGAGTTTGTTGGAAATCCTCCTGGCTGATTCTTACTTCTTGGAATCCTAAATCTTACACTTGCTACCTAATAAAAACAAGGAAGATTCTTCTCAGGAAGGTTGCTTTATTTTGGCCCTTTATGACACAGCATTGAGAGTAACTGGGGAGAAATATAAAAGGCCTGAGAGTTAAGGCTAGTGGAGGAATTGAGGGGTATTTCAATCAAGAAAAGGGAGGGAACAGCTCTATATATGAGAAAGTGAAAACAAAATGTTTACATGCCTTCTTTGTATTGAGATACTGTTGAGCTCTATTATCCCTTTTGTGGTGTTCAAGAAGTTCAAGTACAGATCTTGAATACCTTCGGCTGACTGTGCTTTATCGGCTGCAACTCTGCATTAAGGACTGGTCCAGTAGGGTCACAGATTTATAAAAAGCTCTTCAGACTATCTCTTAGCGAAATAAATCCATGCACTCCTTAGATTTCTGTTTTTCCAACCAGTTATATAGCCCTCAAGGGGTTTTTTATATTCATAAAGTACAAAAAGTCATTTCAGATCCCTCTTCTCATAAAAGGAAGAAAGGGAGGGAAGAAAGTAAGAGGGAAAGAGAAAGAGATAGGGAGGTAAATAGGGAGGCAGAGAGAAACAAAACAATGAAGTTTTGACTTCCCTTAAGCCGCCAGGCTGGAGTACAGTGTCATGATCTTGACCCATTGTAGCCTTAACTTCCCAGGCTCAAACAATCCTCTCACCTCAGCCTCCCAAGTAGCTGGGACCACAGGTGCACGCCACTACACCTGGCTTATTATTATTATTTTTCCTGTAGAGACAGGATTTTGCCATGTCACCCAGGCTGGTCTCAAACTCCTGAGCTCAGGTGATCTACCCACCTTGGCCTCCCAAAGTGCTGGGATTATAGGCATCAGCCACCATACGCAGCCACAATCAGCTTTAAATAAGGGTTCTGGACAAGAATTAAGCTGGAATTCCCTCAAGTATCCATTGCATGTCTCTTATGCATTTAGAGTACTACTAGTTACTTATCATCCTTCAGAGAATTGAGAAAATAGTCAAATAATTTTCTGTGTTCTATGATTCGGATGAGAAATATTGATTGAAAAAGTCTAGTTTAGATCAGAGTTTTCTTGACAATGGCACTACTGACAATTTGGGCCAGATAATTATTTGTTGTGGAGGTTACTCTGTGCATTGGTAAAATATATTTAGCATTATCCCTGGCCTCTACCCACTAGATGCCAGTATCTCCCCTCCCTTTCTTTCTCACACACATACACAATCATAACAACCAAAAGTTTCTCTAGATTTTGCCAAATATCTCCTAGGTGTCAAAGTCTCCCTGATTGAGAACCACTAGCCTAAATCCTTGCTATTCAGTGTCTAGCAGCTTGAGCATCTCCTGGAAGCTTGTTGAAATTCTGGAATCTCAGAGTCCACCTAGACCTTCTATATCATAATCTGCATTTTAACAAAATCCCCATGTGATGTGCGTACGAACCAAAGCCTGAGAGGCACTTCCAATTTTGCAAAGGCCTGCTGGATTGAGCCCTGTTGAGAATCTATTATGAGCATATTAAAAGACAGAGTACAACAAATTTGGTTTGAAGATCTTAATCGGCTTTTATTTGCAATTCTAGAATCGGACAATACCACATTCTATAAAATGAGTGTTCCCATGAGCTGAGCAGAGGAGGTGGGCTTTATAGACAGAAAAAGGCAGAGGAAAGCAGAAGCAGAGAAAGGGAAAACAGATTGGTTGTTTCAAAGTGACTTTCCTTGTATGGCTTACACAGAGGGGACTTCTTAGCTTGCCAGCTGAGGTGAACTGGGCCCCTTGAGAGTAGTTTCTATGACTCTCCTGGCCTTTCTTTTTTGAAAACTGGCCTGATTTAGAGTTCAGTTGGATTAGATGGCACCTAGCATGAGTGACTCCATTCCTGTTCGGTATGATTTGCAGGAGCCTAGTGCAGAAGGCTAGTCCAAAACCATGACCTCCTATAAATTCCATTTAACAAGCAAGATATCTTGGCATGCTCTGGGGATAAACTGATAAATAGATATAATCTCAGGTCTCATTGAACAAGTCTACACTTGTTCAGCTAAGCTAAATGTATTATATGATTATTCTCACACATGTCCATATGATCAAATAACATGTAGCCAAAAATTGTGATGCAGATCTATATTTATTTACATGTATTGATGTTCATAACATATCTTGTTAAGTGAAAAAGCAGATTGCAAAATGGTATATATCACACAGTATGATCTGTTTTGCAGACACAAATTAATTCAAATTATATGCACATAAGAAATCTATCAGTGTACATAAACAAAAATTTTTAGCATATGTTGGAGAAAAAGATTATTGTTGATTTTTATCTTCCTTAAAATGTTTTCAGTGTTTTTCTGAATTTTTACAATGAATGCATATTATTTTTATAATTAGAAAAGACAAGAATCCTCCTTCAATTTTGCAAAAGATGGCCTTAACAGCTACATCTGCTCTGCCTCATAGCCTGTTCTCATAATAAAGAGGTCCAAGATTTCTCAAATATGTCTACAGTCTTCCTTTTCTGGCTGAAATCCACCCATTTATTCACCCAGAGAACGGGATCAAAACTAAGGTAGATATGATTATATAATAGTCCCTATGCTGGGGGCCCCTATAATCTCTGTGGTGGGGGTGGGGGTTCAGAATGCTATAACATTCAATGTTATGGTTAGAGCTGGGGTGGGGCAGAGGCCAGATCATGATTCACCAATCCCATTTCTTCCTGGTCACAGAGCTGGGCTACATTTCCTAGACTTCTCTGTAGTTCAGTTTGGTCTAGTGACTAAAGAAATGTGAAAAGAAGTGATATGTGACATCCCACTCCTGGTCCTTAATACCTCTGGATGTGATATGCTGTGCTGTTTCCCCTATGCTGGGTGTATACAGAGAATTAATATGACACAGATGGCAGAGTCACAGGGGAAGGACCCAGCTTCACATGCTGATGCAGAGCAGGCTTCTGATGGAGAGCATATTTTGAACTTCATATAAGCAAAAAATAATAAACCTTGATCACATTTGAGTCCTTACACATTTGGGGGGTTGGTTCGTCACAGACCACTTACACTCGGTTTTGAATGAAGTACTGTTGCTGTGCAGAGGAAAGAGGAAGTAATGAGTACAGAAGCAGTAGCCCTCTGAAGGAGGACTAGTTTGAATAAACCAAATCACTTTTAACCGGAGTCTCACATCTAGGCTTATGAGAGCATTTATTGGCACAGATGATATAAACAGAAAAGGCCAGATATTTGGGCTCTGCCTAATAACCTCTTAATGATGAGTAAATTAAAATGCAATTTTTCTTTCCTAGAAAAATGGTCTCTAGCAAGAATCTGAGTTCACTGGTCACTCAGGAGAGTTACACTGTCATTATAGCAGCAGGTTGTGGTTAAAGGGCTACCAAGCAACCATTAGAAGCCTGAGTTTTCTTGCTTGCTTGAACATAATTGCTTATCCATTTGACACTGCATTAGGTTGAAACTTGGCACCGGGCTTGTCAGCCCAGATGTGAAATTTTATTGTCAAGCAAAAAATGTTTTAAAATGTTCCACGGGTCTCAGGTTGTTGTGGTTTAAAGTTTCTTTTATTAAAAATTTCAGCCAATAGATAGGAGCTTAAATATAAAATGTAAAATTTTGCAAACAGTTACTACTTTAGAAAAATATACGACTCTGTATCCACTCAAGGGCCTTTGAAATAACAGCCAATAACAAGCAAAAAAATGTGCACATTAATAAACTGTTTGGGTGGGCCTATGTATGTTCTTTTCCTTCCTGTCTCTCCACTAAACTGAAACCTTAACGTTGAAAAACAAACCTTGACCTACAAATAATTTCTCTATTTTTTCATGGCTTCCTTTTTTGGCCTTTTAGGAGGCAAGAGAGTAGCACAGTCTGGATGATATCTTGACAACCAACATTTCCCTTTGGATGAGAAAAACAACTGTTATTCTAACAGCAGAGATGACTTCTGTGCTAACACTTCTGAGTAATGCCATGCCCACTTTAAGGTGTGAAATTAAGCATTACAGGGTATTGTGTTAGCTAAAAGCCAGGATGAACCAGAAAATCTAACACTTTGGAGGAAACAGCTACCATGCCAGAACCAGAGAACACTTGGGCCATCTAACACCTTCAATAATTTAGCATCATAAAAACGAAGGACAGGGTGGGCATGGAGGATGTCCCAAGGGAAACAAAAAAGAATGGTGTTAAAATCTGGCACACTCTCAGAAGGCACAGCACAAGTGAGTTCTAAATGTCCCTCCTGGAATGTAAGCAGAGACAGTGCTATTGACAAGCATGTCTGCTCCAGGAGGGTAACTCAGAGGCCCCTGAAGTCCATTGAAGACCACCAGGAGAGCCAGGACCACCACTGAGTTGATGGGTAACTCTGGGAGCCCAGAGGTAACACTCCTTTTATTGCCTGAAAGACACAGTGATACTTATAACCCATTCTGGGAGTCTACAGGGCTCAATAAGTTCATGTGCATAGGCTCTGAGAAGTGTGGGTAAAAGACTAAAATTATATTATTCCTGGCTGGGAATGTTCCCTGTAAAATTCCTTATAATTACAGTGCCACCCTTGTAGATATAGACCACAGTGAGGTTCTGAGCTGTATCATAAACTTCTTACCACCCAATAAACCTCCTCTCTTGGATTTTTCTCCCTGAAGCATTTTCTTTTACCCCAAAACTTTCTATACCCTGGCCTACCAATTTCAGTGGGAGTCTCAGACAACTAAAGCAGGATGAGGACAAATAGAACTTCAAGTGTAACCTCATTATCTAGCAGAGGAAGGCGTGAGGTTTGGAGGAATGGCATTGTATAGATTCTGAGATGCAAGTGACACTCCGCAAATCACCTGAATAACTCTTGGGCTCAGCCCTTTTCGAGTGTTTTCCAGAACAGTGGTGTCTCATGGGTTGTGCCTGCCATGCAGTTAAAGCACAATAACATGGGCATTTTCCCAATCTCGGTCTCGTTCTCCAACCTATACATACACAGTGTTGATGAGCTGAATTTCCTCAGTAAGGAGTTGGTGTGAATATTTGTGGTTAAGTGCTTAAACTCTTTTCTGTTAATACTGATCGGGATAATCATTTAGCAAAACCAAAGCACTTAGTTATTTTTTGTTTAAAACATCAGTGGCTCACAGCTCTCCAGAGCTCATGGGAAGCCATGCTTCCTGGTCTTCTGCTACCTGAACATGGGTGAGAATCCCTACTCTCTCCCAGGCTTCCGGTCCCTGGATTTGGGCATACACAGAGCATTTTGGCTTGGCATGAAGGAGAGACATTGTGAGACTCAGGATGCACGAGTGTCGCTTCAGGAGCAGGTTACACATGGGTTATCGGGCCGTTCTCCTGGGCTCTTCACAGAATCCAGCTCCATCTGGCATCCTCAGGGATGGAAGCTTTGGGAGAACTGAGAGCCACCGTCCATTAACAGCAGCAACAATGTAGTTGCCCTCAAAAACCTCTTTCACGGTAAAGGTTGACAAAGCAAAGCTGCAATAGAAGATAAAAGCTGTGGATAGCTCACGGTGGCTGTTGACTAACTCACAAATGGGCTTGAGATCTATGTAGGCTGATCTTCCACAACTTCAAGAAGTATTTGTTTGTGTATGGTGGAGATGGGGTAAGAGGAGTGGGTGGTTGGCTTTATTTAAAGCAAGAGATGCTTAACGGCCTGCAGACGGGCAAAAACAGGGGCTTTGGGTTATTAATGTTAACCGTAGCTCACTGCTAGTTGCTAGCTGGGCTGATGAAGCCCGGGATATGTATGGAACATAAAGTTAACATTTTAATCAGAGATTGCATTCCCTTGTTGGCACAGAACAGTATTCCAGGGACTGCAAGTGCTATAATTCATCCCTACAGACCCAACTTACTGTAAAGAGTGACCTGAGCTCCAAAATGCCTTAGTCCAATGAATACATGCAGAAGTAATATTTTGGTGTATTGGAAAACACTCTGGGTTTGAATCCTGGATCTTTTTGCTGTGTAATTTGTGCCAAATTATTAACCTCTCTAATCCTCAATTTACCACCTGTTAAATGGGCATAATAATACCAAACTCATAGAATTTATGGAGGGATCACTTATTTAACCAACAAATATTTATTGAGACCAAATATGGGGAGGCACTAGACAGAACGATGAATACAATCATTTTGTATTCATCATTCAGAATATGAAGTGTACCTTCTGGTAGAGCATGAGAAATAACATAAAAACTGTATTAGACAATACTTTGAAATAAAGGCTGCCGAATAGACAGCACTTTTATTATTATTTGCCACTATTATTTCCATTAGAGTATTCATGCCTAGGAGAAAGTTTCACAAGGGTAAGAAACTGTCTTTATTTTGTATACTGTATAGCTAAATAGCATGTAGTAGGTCATCACAAAATATTTGCTGAGTGGATGAATCCAAATGTTCCTTAGTTTTTAACAAGCTTTCTTAGCTCCTGTGTAAGTAAACATGTTTTGGATTGCAAATGCATATATTCCCGATGTGTTTCAGGGGGCTGATTTGTTAAAATATTTGCCTCTGAAATATTCTCTTTAAAACATTTCTATACACATACACCGATTTACATATTTATACTTAACTACCTGGTTCAGCAGTTGATGAGCTTTATTTTCACTGAGCTCTGAGTAAGCTCTACAACTAGCCAGAATCCCCAGCTCAGACTTAGATGTGCTCTCACAGTGAGGGTGCTCTCCACATGAGCTCCAGAGTTGAGAGTGTTCTGTAATGTGTGTGGTTCCCTCCACTGTGACCTCTCTCTAGTCATTGCTTTTGTGTTCTGGGGGAAGAATTCTGATCCCACATGAGTGAAAAAAGATGCACAAGTTCTGGAGCCATAGCTGCCACATGGAAGCAAAGAGTATTCTACTAGATGGTAAAATGCAAGTTTTGTGGAGCCCAAGTTTCCTTCAAATGGAGGAAATGGAAAGAACAGAACAGTCTAAGAATCATTAGACATTTGGCAAGCGAAATACCACAATAGCTGGGGGTCTGAACAACTGTAGACCTAGTCTTCAGAGATGATGGCCAGAGGCATGCCACACCTTCAAGAGAGTTGAAGCAATGAAAGGATCATTACTGATGCATGGGAAAGTCTCTCGCCATAGGCATGATGATCTAGTGGGCAATATAGTGGGGATTGCTTACTGTTTCAGCATTACGGAATACAACCCCATTTCTCAAATCCTTAGTTGAGAAAAGACTCATGCTAGCTGAAACCAGGAAAGAATTCATGAGCATTCCGTGGATCTCAAAATAAACTAGAATCTGAGGGACACAGCCATAAGGAATCTGACTCTCTCTCTCTTCATAATGGGTCTTCTTTCTTCTCTTTACACCTTGGCTTCCTCTGCTTTCCTGGACACACCTTTGAGAATATAACCAATAACGATGTCTATCCACCTGGAGAAGACTAGATCTCTCTTCGCTTCATTCTCTTTTCTAAAAAGTATTCCTGTGGGCCCAACCTGTCCCAGTGACTATTGGGACCAACCTGGGCCCAGTGACTGTGGCCAGGGGTTGATTCATATCTTACAAACATGGCCACCAGGAGCTGTGGTGGCGGTTGGAGGAAGCAGTTTCCAAGAAAGGCCGGGGGTAGGATGAGGTAACTTGCTGGACACATAATCCAATAGATTTCCAGCATGGTTCCTGATGAAGGACATGGCCTGTAAAATATACCAGACCTTCCATAGGCCCTTAGTTGGATATAAATACAAGCTGAAGTAGACTGAAAGAGGGCTCATGGTTGGAGACTGGGGTTTGTGTTGCTGCTTTGTGGCCTGAGGCATGGTCCCCTCTCTGGACATCTGTTTCCTCTTCTGAAACAAGAAATTGCATTAGGCCAGTTCTACATAAATATATCAAAAATCTTATTAAAATTCTAATGTTTATACCTCATTGACAATAAGACTACTTAGGTTAAACTTAATTAGAAATGGTCTTTATCTTTTATTGAAGTTATAACAACTGATGTTTCAGATGAGAAGTGCTAATGGGGTAATATTAATGTCGCTGAACACTAAAAGTCAGCAAGAATAAATTCATGACTAATTCATAAATGCAGTTTTGTGGACAAACTCCTGCAAAATAGAATCCATTCGGGGAGAATAATAATAACAATAATAGCTACTGTGTTCTTAGCCAGTAATAGCATTGGCTGTCTGCCAGGCTCTGTGCTAAGACTTCATTTAGTTGTCATAGTAATACCATTTTTAATCCCTGTTCTCCAGATTTAAGAAAACTGAGCTTTGGCTTAAAAAGGCCATCCAGTAAGAATGTGGCTGGACCAAATTTCAAACCCACTTCTGTTGGAAAAAGCTTGAAAACTATTGCATTAGCTCATCTCTGCCTCTTAAACTAAATGTGATGAAATTAATAAATCATACAATTATACAATATGATGTATGTATATATTGTATACTTACCCTTTCATCTCTGATATTCCACACATTCAATGCATGTGTCAGAAGGTTATAGGTGTATATTAGTGTTTAAATATTACCTATACCCTTTTCTGAAAGGAATGACAGGTTTTCAATCTCAGAGCCAAGCGCATGGGGGGAACTTTGCAAGCACGAGCTCAACTCTATGGGAGTGCAAAGTTAAGTTTTTATTGGCCTGAGCATGGTGACTCAAGCCTTGATGTTTTACTACTTGGGCCATGTGGTTTGGGAGGTGCTGTTGTAGGGTGTGTGGGTCTGTGACTGCTCACGTGTGCACACGTGTGTGTGTGTGCATGGCTGGGCGTTTTCCAGAGTGGAACAAGAAGGATTAACTTTCAGCGTTTGGCTCACCCTAACCTATAGCAGATGGGCACTGGCTTTAAGTTCTCATAAAGTCAACCCTAGAGACTTGTTAAATAATTTATCCTCAACTTTGGAAGAGCGAAGGAATAAAGTGATTAAGAAAAATGGAAAGCCACATGATAATGTGCCATTAATGGAGTGGGGTTGTCTTTCACTGTGGTGCATGGTGAATGTAGTAGTGAATGGGTTTGGGAAGTAGTAGGGAGAGAGTTGGACCTGGCTGGGGGAGCCCTGGAAGCAGACAGCTCCCGACTTTATCCCCAGCAGCTGCAGCAGAGAAAGTGAGAAAACCTCCATTCTTTACCCAGGGAATGGCCCCAACTTTAAGACATATTGAACGATGCTAATTGTAAGGCCTTCCAATATAACCATTTTATTTCATCCAGCTGTGGGGCCTGACTTTTGGCTGGAAAGGAAAGTCAGAAAAAAATGGGAGGGCTGAGCTGGAAAAATAAATCCACAGGATGCCTGTCAGTACCTGCTTTTAAGTTGGGGGTGTGGGAACTGTAGCATAGTCACATGGGTGATTTAACATAGACCACCACCTCCTGCTGGCTTTCAATGACCTCCTTTCCTGTTCCCCACTGCAGGCAGCTGGAGAAGTGAAAGTTCTTCAAGCTTCAATCTTGAACCTCTCCTATTTTCAGTCCCTTTTAATAAGATGCCATGAGCATAGCTCACTCATCAAATAGTCACTCATCCATTGAAACAACTTTAAGGAGGCAGGGCTGGTCAGGATCCATGGTTGCAAATAACAGAAACTATTTCTAGTTAATTTTAGCAGAAAAGAAAATTATTGAAAGGAGATAAAATAACTTGTGAAACCAAGAATGTGCATGGAGAACTAAGCTTGAGCAATGTCCAGGTTTCAAGGGAGTCTGGGTGCTGAAAACACAGCCAAGGTCATGCCACAGAAGGGTCTGGATGTCACTGCAAGCTGCTCCTGAAATCCCCACCAGTAAGCAAAGATGTTGCTGGTACTTCCAGAATTCACCTGTAAGTACCCCATATTTCCCTGTATCACCTGCTTCAGATTCAAAATCCAGGGCAGTGGCATCCAACCCCACTTGCCAGTGACCAGGTTAGTGAGAGAGGAACTACCTGAGGCAAGCCTTACCTTCGACATATCTTGGGGTGGCCTGCGGGTGTAGTTCAGATGCTGGAAAGGCAAAGCTGTCAAATACTCACAACAGAGCTTTTTCTAAAAATGAGAATTTCCTCTTTCCAGAGAAAGATAAAGGTGGCCAGACATGGTGGTTCATGCCTGTAATCCCAGCACTTTGGGAGGCCAGGGTATGCAGATCATTTGAGGCCAGGAGATTGAGACCAGCTTGGCCAACATGGTGAAACCCCATCTCTACTAAAAATACAAAAATTAGCCAGGCCTGGTAGCACTTGCTTGTCATCCCAGCTACTCAGAAGGCTGAGGTACAGGAATTGCTTGAACCTGGGAGGTGGAGGTTGCAGTGAACTGAGATGGTGCCACTGCACTCCAGCTTGGGCAACAGAGCAAGACCATCTCAAAACAAAAAAGACTTCCTCTTTATACACTGTTGATGGGAATGTAAATTAGTATAGTCATTATGGAAAACAATTGAGGTTCCTTAAAAAATTAAAATAGAGCTATCATATATAATCCAGTGATTTTACTACTGGATATTTATCCAAAGGAAATGAAATCAACATGTCAAAGAGACATCTGCACTCCCATGTTTATTGCAGCATTATTTACGATAGCCAAGATATGGAATCAACCTCAGCATCCATCAACAGGTGAATGGATAAAAATATGTGGTGCATCTATAGCATAGAATACTATTTAGCCATAAAAATAATGAAATCCTGTCTTTTGCAGCAACACGGATGAACCTCATTATGTTAAGTAAAAGAAGTCAGGCACAGAAAGACAAATAACATATAATGTCACTTATGGAATCTTAAAAAGTTGATCTCATAGACATACAGACTAGAAGAGTGGTTACCAGAGGTTGGGAGGGTTGTAGGGAGGGGACAATGGGAAGAAATTGATTGAGTACAAAATTAGTTAGATAGGAGAAATAAATTCTGGTGTTCTATAGCACAGATGGGTGATGGTAGTAAACAATAGTATACTGTATATTTTTAAATAGCTAGAAGAGAGGATTCCAAATGTTCTCACCACAAAGAATTGATAAATGTTTGAGGTGATATGCTAAATACCATGATTCGATCATTATGCAATATATGTATGTATTGAAACATCAAACTGTATCCCATAAATAAGTACGATTATGTGTCAATTAGAAACTAATTTTACCTGGGTGTAGTGCCATACACCTGTACTCCCAGCTACTCAGGCAGTGGTGGAAGGATTGCTTGAAGCCAGAAGTTCCAGATGAGTCTGAGCAACATAGTAAGACCCTATCTCAAAAACAAAACCAAAAAAAGGAACTTTTAAAAATTCTAAAAAAAAAAATAATTTCCCAATATCATTGTGGGCTGAAAGACTAATTCATATAGATGGTTTGCATTTTGTGCTTTCTATGAGGTTTAGATTTCTCTGACTTAAGTTCAAAGGAGAATTTTCTCTCCTTTGAACAAATTTGAGGTTGATGTGAAGGTCTCCTGACACCTGCAGAGATGGGCCTTCCTTGTTGCTATGACTGCCTTTGAATGAGGGAAGGGTGCAAGAGCTTGGAAGCATTACATGTCTGTAAAATAATCGTCCGCTCCTTACAAGTACATGAGCAATTTGAGCCTATGAAGAAAATACAGGGATTTGTTTCTTTAACTCCGCACCAGGCGTGGCATGAGCTAGGTTGGCGAGTTACAGACAGAGCCCAGGTGTGATCTGTTTGGCCTCTCTACTCAGCAGGTATTGATACCTAATCTACATCGGCCAAGACAGGCCCTCAGAGCCACTCCTTCCACCCCTTTGGAGGGAAGTAATTCCCAGCTGTTTGCCAGGTTCACATCATCCATTACTATCTTTTGGGAAGCACTGAAGATATAGGGGACTGAAACTGCTCTAGGAATTGGAGACTCTGCCCTGGGTGGGCAACATGATTCTGGGTACATCACCAGGTCTTTCTGAGCTTTGAATTTAGGGATAAGAAGGAAAAAACCTTGCAGTTATAAAATTAATCAAAGGTCTGTGAATTTAAAATAAAAAGTAGCTTCAGCAGTGGCTAAAAACCTTGCTAGTGTGAAAGGGAATGAGGAAAAAAGTAAACTCTGAGAGCACTGTCCTTTGAGGCTCAAAGTGTCTCTAGGACAAATACAGATTTGTTCCCAATTGTTGGGGTGTGTCTGACATGATAAGTACCCAATGCTGCTCACCTGAGGCTATTTAAATTGTGGAGGCATTTCTCCTCCTTCAGCCAAAGAACCCACATGTTATAAGATGGTCCTTATAAGGATGCCAAATGTGGTCCTGCTTTAGTAACAAAGATGAAAATCCAATGGAATCTACTGAGACAAGGAAGCTTCATGTTTTACTAAGTTCAGGATGAAGGGAGGGTAGCCACAGGTCAGTCATTGGTCTGAAGATCAGGGAGGACAGTTAGCAAGAGCAGCTCCCCTTCCTCACCATCCACACCTCCACACCACCACCACTGCCAACCAAGCCCCCCAAAGTTAGACCATCAGCTTGTTTAGGAATATACCTGGGATTGACAAATGGATGTGATTCTACCAAGAACAGTCTCTGTCTCCTTATGTTTAGCAAAGGCTCTGGTGTTTGTTTAGCATTGTGACAAATTATTGGATATTTGACTCAAGTAATCAATTTGTGCATCCTATAGAAAGAGCCAATTTCTCTGAGTCCTTTCTTGGACTGTTTTAAGAAAACAGTGGCAGAAAAACTTAGCATTTCAACCTATACTTGTGTTTTGCAGAGTCTGTTCTTTGAGTCACTCACGGGTATGGCGGAGCTCTTCTCCAGGGCAAGGAATTCGGGGTTCTCCTCTTTGGAGACTGGATAATGGGGAGCAGAGGGAGGCAGGGCTGGGAGCAGGCAGAAGCAGACTCTCCCATTGGCCTGTGGAGACACTTTCTCATCGGCCAGGGGTCGTGATGAGCCCACCCCTGGCAGTGATGCTATCATCCCTATAACCAAGGATCTCTTGACCCCGTTCTTATTTTAAATACTCCATCCCTTGAACTCATAAAAATCTTGTAGTATAGGTACTGAATTTTGGTTTGAAGAGTAGGGCTACTACTTGCTCTGGTGGCAGGCTCTATTTTTTTCCCCCTTCTCATGCTAATTGCTACTGGACATTATTTGTGTAAAAATATCAGTGGGGGTTCAGTTTCTACTGATACAGCAGACAACCTAATCTGAAAAACACTCCTACTACAAAATACCTGGAAATGCCAGGGAAAATACAACAAACAAAGTTGGAAATCCCAAGGCACTGAAAATGGAGAGGAAAATAGAAACCCGAGTGGGGGGCAGGTGTTGAGGCCAGGCTGTCCTGAGGGTGTTGTACGATTTCGGTGCCCTTGGGTTTAACTGTGCAGAAGACCGGGTCTGTGCCAGGTGGGGAGGTGAAACTGAGATCTGTCAAAACCTGGGACTTTTGAAGTCAAAGCACAGATTAAAGGGGAAAATGGTGTACTGAAAAAGGGAGATGACAAGAAAGCATGAATGACTCTACATGAATTGTGAGTGGTGAAAAAGGGACTTTCTGGAAAATTCGCAGCCTTGTGCTTTTCATTCTTTGGTTTTGAGGTTTGAATTTATACCACCTGCATGGTTGAAAATGTCCCAAGTAGAGAAGGCCTCTGGGACATTTGGCTGGAACCTCTGTGAAGGATAGAATCACCCCTAAGCCTTAGAAGAGTTTTGTAAAAAAAATCGAAGACACAAAAAACAGAATTAGTGTTAATGAAAGCAAGAGACACAGATTGTCATTTAGGCTGCCCTATGAGCCACCCCATTCCAGAGCTGTAAACAATAAATATATGTTGTTTGTAAGCCACCCAGTCTGTGACATTTTGTTATAACAGACTAAGACACTTGCTTTATATAAAATGGCCAATATTATACTTTCTTTGCTCAAGCTTTATCTGGATAATATCTTATATGTGACTAGCAATATACAGTCTATAAACCCCTTTTACATACATTAATCTCATTTTGCTCCATGATTCCATTAGTAGAATTAGATAAATAGAACCTATGCTACTGAAAAAAACTGAGGGTTAGCGAGGCTGAGTGTTCTGCCCTGTTAGTAAATGATAGAGCAAAAAATCCATAGGTCCTTTAAGTCTGAGTCCTATGATCTTTCCAGTATGGCAGCCCATTTCATTCATAGACAAGCAAAGTTTTTTGAGACTAGGTCTTGTTCTGTTGCCCAGGCTGGAGTGCAGTGGCACAACCTTGGCTCACTACAGCCTCTGCTTTCTGAGCTCAAGTGATCCTCACACCTCAGCCTTCCAGTTAGCTACAACTACAGGCATGTGCCACCACACCCTGCTAGTTAAATTTTTTTTGTGTGGAGACAAATTCTCACTATATTGCCCAGCTGGTCTCAAGCTCATGGGCTTAAGCAGTCTGCCCACCTTGGCATGCCAAAGTCCTGTGATTATAGGCATGAGCCTGGGCAATGAGCAACCCATGTTGAGCTAGGACCCAGGGTTGGGGGTACTGTACTACTTGGGAGAGTTATATAAAAGACAGCAAGGGGATAAGACTAAAGCTAAGAAGCCTTGTAGGGGCAGGTAGGAGAGAAACCTAACCCAGAAATGGGAGATTCATAAAAGACTTCTCAAGACCTAGATCCCTCATGCCGTTCTCTTCCAATGTAAGCCCTAGCAGCTCCTCCAGACCTCTCTCTGAAAGTACGCGAGGCCAAAAATGACCTCTTCATGCCCCCAATAATTTCCATCTCCGCTTATTTTAACCCAGGCACAGGAGTTCTGGTGTTCTGATTTCAGTAATCCACAAAGACCAAGCCCTCTCCTGGAAGATGTTGACCTGCATTGCTGTAAGTTGCTGCGGGGACCTACAAATGTTGAAATGGAGGGATGACCAGAGGGGACAAGAAGAGAATTGTGAAAGAAATGATTGAGTGTGACAGGGAGGTGTGACTTTGCCTGCCCTTTTTTCCCCTTCTCCGGTCAGACTCTCGGAGCAGCACAAGGGGCTGTGGGGTCAGCTTGTAATCTACTCTCTAATTGGAGGAAAAAAGGTTGAAAAACGTTCAGAATAAAGGACATTTGTCTTGGCTGACCTCTTTCTTCCGTTTCTGGATCTTTCTATCCACTCTACACTGAGCAAAGCTATTTTGCAGACAGAATAGGTTGGGGCCATCCTAGAGAGCTAGAGAGGCTAAGGGGCTGGGGAATAGAGGCAGTTAAAAGACAGGCATAGAGGACTCATCTCCTTCCCTGTCCCACCCAGCCACCCCAGCAGACACCAGAACCACTCTCCAGTCCAACTTCTCTAGACCTCCCATTCCACCTAGGACTTACCGCCAGAGAACTAGGAAGGAAGGCAGAGGGAAGAGAGGAGCGGGAAGTTTTTATTAAAGTGTAATTTTTAAGTAGATATTTTAAATAAAACCCTTTAAATAGGTCTCCGTGTTCAGGTTTAAATCATCTCTTAAAACTGAAATTTAGATGATAAAATTATCACTGAACCAAGTCCCTCTATTTTCCATAAGGCGATTACTTCTAGGGTTACAGGGTTTTAAGTTATAGGATGTTTTCAGCGCCGCTTGGAGTTAAAACACAATTTTATTTGACAGCTTGAAAAACATTTCATATAGTTACAAATATTCTTCAAATAAGTCTGTGGAATGAATGAATGTTAGGAAAGGCAGGGGCGGTGGGGCAAGGGAAGGAGGAAGTAAAGTCTTCACAGATGCCTCTGGGATATCTGAAAAAAATGAGTGAGACAGGGTGGCACAGACCTTAAGAGGTGAAAGAAGTTGCCTGAGAGAGAGAAGCCTTCTGAGAAAAGAAGCCAGGTACAGCCCGTGGGAGCTGAAGTGAAGTCCTGGCCATCAAGAGGGAAGGGCAGCTCTAGGCACGGCCCCGAGTGTCACTTAGTTTTGCTCCTAGTGGAGCTCTACGGGACGTGGCGTGGGAGAACAATGTGATCGGGAAATAAAAAGGAAGAGGTTTTTCTCCTCAACCCTAGAAAATAAAGGGGCTCAGGCAGGCCTGCTGTGAGAGCACTCCAACCAAGCATGACACAGAATGAAATATAAGACAACTGAGCATGCTCAATGATGCCACTGAGCATGCTTGTGGGGCAGAGGGCGTCATCTGGCAGGATGAAGGTGCCCAGTAGGAGGCAGCAGAGTGGCAACTACACCCACTGAAACAGACCAAAATATTGATGGAGCAAGTAACAGAGCCCTTCCTGGACAAACAGGAGCAAGAGCTAGTGGAATAGGAGTAATTACTGTTCACATACCCTTAGGCTTGGGAGGCCTGGGGAGATGAGTTACACAGGGAGCTCCAAGCTCCTGCCTCTAAGGCCCTATTCCATTCTTCACTCTCATGGGAAAGAGTTCTCACCCAAGCCAATTTTATTGATCAGAATCATACACACACTCAAAGCTTATGAATATGCAGATTATAAATTGATTCAAACCAAAAGCTCTTTGAAGCCCCTGTATTAACAGTGCCCTTAACAATGGGGAAAGATCATATCTGCATAGAGATGCATTTAAACCCATTGTTACACGCATCTCATTAGGTCTACATAACAAGCCAGTGAGGTAAGAACAGAGTGTGAAAGCCTCAAGTAAAACCCAACGTTAAGTACAGCCAGGTAGTTGAAATCCCTTTGTTCGTGGGTCTCAAGATCCTACTAACAACTACCAGCTTCTTGGCAGAGCCAGGTCTTGCTCCTCCTGTGAGCCAGACTGATGTGATGTGAGATCTTATCAGTCTGGAAGGGAAAGAAGTTAAATTCCTGTGGCCTTCTGGAGAGGATCAAGTGTTTTGCCTTTTACCTAGAGAGTCAATTCTTCTTGACAAGGGGATGAACTCATGAGCTAATATAAGGAACCAGTCCTTACAGACTCGGTGTGTTTTGAATTGTGTTTGTGAGATTTGTTTTAAGACGTGTCTACCTGCCATGGTGACATATACCAGTCCATCTGTGCTCAGGCAGCCCTTTTAAGAACGTTCCCCCAGAAAAGGGCCTTAAAATATGGCAGCTAGCCTTCAGCCTTACATTGAAGACACACTTCACAGTATACCTCTGGTCCTGCCTCTAACCACTGTCGCCTAACTTTTTCATAGGGATGGCAGGCAAGCCTCAGAAGAATATCATCCTGAACTCTCTGCGCCTCAATCTTTCCTGAAGTGAGATGAGTCGAATTCCACAATATCTAATATCCCTTCCTCCTATATTAATTCTGTAATGCGAGGGAGCTGGGTCTTCTCCATGGGACTTCCCAGGGGTCCCTTTGGGCAAAGAATGAGATGCCAAAAACCCCAGGAAGCCCAGAGATTGACTTACCTATCTGTTGTAGTCACAGAATTTCTCCTCTACTGCAACCACATTTATTAAGTGGTTCAGTGTCAGAGGGCTACCATAGGGAACCATTTTGTGGTTTTGGAGCTCTAGCGGTGACTTCTGTTCACAGGCTTGGCTGCATCTCTCATCCATTCACTCACTACCCATCTCTTTTTCTTTTTCTTTTTTTTTGAGACAGTCTCACTTTGTCACCCAGGCTGAAGTGCAATGGCACAATCTTGGCTCACTGCAACCTCCACCTCCTGGATGCAAGCAATTCTCCTGCCTCAGCATCCCAAGTAGCTGGAATTACAGGTGCCTGCCAGCTAATTTTGTATTTTGAGATGGGGTTTCCCCATGTTGTTCACCCTAGTCCTGAACTCCTGACCTTGGGTGATCCACCCACCTTGGCCTACCAAAGTGCTAGGATTACTGGCATGAGCACCTGGCCTCAGTACCCATTTCTTTAAGTAACTGTGTCCCATGCACCAACTGTTACTAAACACTCATATTTAATGTGTGTCAAATGGCAGCTACGATGCTAAACATTTTACATATGGCACTCCAACTCTTCCCAAGAACCTACAAAGCAGTTAGTATTAATATCCCCCATTTTATAGAGGCTGAGGGAAGTCAGAAGAAACACAGAAGCAGGGACCCCACATTAGACAGTCTTACTCCAGAGATCAAGAGCTTGGCTGCAACACTATGTGGGTTCTGGGGAAATCCAAGGTGAGTAAAACATAGTCCCTACCCTCATGTGCTCATGATTTAGAGGAGGAGGCAGAATTGTACAATAAGTATCGTGAAATATAACTGTTATCCTAAAGGAATGTGCCCTTAATACAGCACGGAAGGCAGAATCCGCCTACCTGTCTGGGAGGGGTAAAAATCAGGGAGATTGCTGGCGATCAGAGGAAACTGACTTTCCAAACTGAGACACAAACTTCAGTTCCTCTCGCAGTTTCTCTAATAGAGACATAACAGGCAATAATTAAGGCTTTATTTTAGCAGACTCACGTCCTTTGTAGCACAAGTGAACCCCCATTGGCAAGATAACCATGAGCTGCTCCCCAAGAACTTGGAAATGAAGAATTTGTAAGGTCTTTCCCCTGCTGAGAAAAAGGATCAGATCTAAGAATTCAAATAGAAATGTACAATGTCCACATGACTCTGACTCCCATGCAGAGCAAGATCTATCTGAAAATGTTAACATAGATACACAAGGGACACTCAGGCCAGGAGAAGTATGGTTGTCAGCTCTGCTTGATGATCTCAGACTGAAGGCTAGTGCTGCCCCATTCGGTACTGCTTAGGAGAGGAGATGCCCTTTGAAGACAAAGCTAGAATCCCAGTGTGTTTACACACATCTGGCTGTCAATTCCTGAGGATGATGTTAACCGTTTCCACTGTGGAATAAACTCCTCTATTTCTGATCCCATAACTTGGCTTCCTTGGCCCTTGTCTGTAAGGAAAGAGGGCTTTGGCCAACCAATCTGTATGTAGGCTTGGGCTGGACAATGATACTTCTAAGTGTCAAATAATAAATTAGCCTTCTAGCTATATACATTAGCTATGTGAGAAGCCCAAATTCTCAATAATTCATTTTGTAACCCTTCTTAAGCTATCGCTATCAAAGTAAGATATCACCACAGCCAGCTCTCCCATTCCACCCCTCCGCTGGGTTGCACAGAGACCCTATCTATAGAAACAATTTGATTTTTACATAATTTTTAAACATAGGCTCATGTGATATACTGTGATTTATTAATGGAGATTTGGAAAAAAGTAGAAAAGAGGCCCTTATGCATGTGCTTATTCAATAAATGCAAGAGAAGATTCTTGATAGTATCCAGATACCATCTCTTCCTGCGCAAGTCCAGGAACTAAACTATCTCTTTATGTTCTTTATTGTCAAATGCACTGTTGCTGGCTAATTTCACGTCTGCCACCACAAGAAAAACGTAGCAATGCTGGTACTACTGACAGTACTGTGACTTAAGAACCTGTCTGTATTGAAACAATATAGATCTGCTTGCCTCTGAAGTTCCCTAGACGTGTTGATTTAACATCAGTTATCTATTTCTTCACGACACTGCATCATTCATCAAGCAGTTCATAAATACCAGCTTTTAGCAGCACACTCCAATGTTGTTGATGGGCATCACTGATGATGACCATAAATGCAAGTCTTATCCAAGGTATGCAGAAAAATATGAACGATCATTCATTTTTTGGTCATGTTAATTTTCCCATCTAGAATTTTGTAGCATAAATGTAGAACAGCACATCTTCCAAGCATAACTTTTCTTAAACTCTTTAGTCCATAATTAGTGACTTCTTAGACTATGACATTTCAATATTGACTGCACTCTTGCCTTCCACATGCCTCCATCAGTAGCAAAATTGAGTAGAGGGCCCTGGGAAGCTAGAATACTGGTCTATTCAAACAAAGATTGTCTATCATTTATCTGGCAGGAATTAAGACCCAGCATGGAAGGCATGTGGTCAACACATCTTCCTGAGTCCAAAGAGGATGTTAATTGGAAAGGTCCATTAGCATCATGGAGCAAAGGCCTTACAGGTCCTATAGAGGCAAGTGTAACCATGCCTGCAGGACCACCTGACATGTGACACAGAGCCTGTGGTACAGTGGGAAGTTTGTCTGGGGTGCTAGCAGGAAACGTGCTGCTACCCTTGCCACCTTGGGGTGAAATCCTCTTCAACTATGTAGATATCCTATTTCACATTAAAACATCAATTCCCTGGTTTTACTATCCACTGATAGTTTTATGTATCTATCATTTTAGTTTTATACATCTATCACTTTTCTCTGAATTGGCATTTGAGTTAAAGAAGAGCTTTTCCTTCACACCAATTTACTTGTCTACTTATATCAGTATGGAATTGAGATTTTTATTTTATTCCCTTAGTTAGAGAGCACTATGACCACTTATTTTGAGCTCAAATTGCCCCAGATTTAAGAAACAAGGATTTTTCATAACATTTCTGCCTCTAAGCTGTGTGACCTGAAGCGGGTCATTTTGCTTTTTGAATCCCATTTTCTCATTTTGCATAGTGAGAGAGCTGCACTAGAAAACCTTTACTTTTTTTCTACGTGTAGGTCTAAAGAACCAAGATTCATCATTTTACCTCTCTTCCTTTTCTTAATGACCTTTAAAAACTTGTTGGTTTTGTTTTGTATTTTTTTTTACTTGTATTTAAAAAATCATTGAAATAGGCCATAATAGTGACAAATTATTCTAAAGCAACACATGATTAGTTAATTCATTTATTTCTTAACATGGGGAGAAGGGGAGAGGTAGAGCATGGCCTTTTGTATCAAAAAGGATGGAATAACTTGAAGACCCCTGACCCTCAGCAGGTAATATTTGCTGCTTCCTCTGACAACAGCCCTTCTCAGTTGGGCCATTATTCTGAAAACTAATGGCCAGAGAGGAAGCAATTCTCATCCACCTCATAATCTTCCCTCACTTCCACCATCGTTTATTTCCTTACCTACTGAGATGCCGAACACCTAAAATGCTGAGATTCTCTCTTTCCCTTACATGCCTTTATGGTCTGGATGGATTTGATTGTGTTCATGAGAAAGGGCAGGGTGACTAGTGATTTGGAGTAGAAGAAGTTCCCTGTGAGTTCTATTTTGTTTCCCACTGACTCTATTATGGGCAAGCAAAACTACATGGTGAGGGTGTTGCATATGTTGTGTATATGTGCAAACATCCTCATATACAGGTTCTGGAAGAAACATCATTTAATAACTCGAATGTTTCATATTTGCTTATTTTAAAATTTTAGATACTCTCTAGAATGTCCATTGCTATTTAATTGAGCTATAAGTTTACTGTTTCTTTGCAATGCTGATGGAACTATTAGGAACATTTTGAAATTAGAACCAAGGCTAAGGAAACAAAGGTAACGAAAATGAGGAGCATTTATATGATGTGTTTTAAAAGTGTTTCCTCTGCTCATTTACTATCAGGTATTTCTGGCAGTTCTTCATTCTCATTATTCTAGCTCAAAGCCAGGTCAATACTGGAGCAGACCAAATGGAAAGGGTTTGTTCTTTTTGTTCTAAATGCCACTATCAGCTTCCTAGTGCAATATTAATCTCATTGTCAGCATAGGTCTCGCCTCATCTTTCCAAAGGCAACAATTTGGGCAAGAAGATTATTTTTAGACCCTTAGCAGTATTTCTAGGCAAAAATAAACCCACTACAAATTTTCCTTCAACCAGATTCCCTACTGTTTAACATCTCTAGTCATCTTTTTCTTTGAGGAATTCCACAGAGAAAGTCTATGTTGACCTAAATATCAATTGTTCACCGAGTTTAGTCTGATCCTACTACAAATCAGAAACCAAAACCATATCTTAGAAAGTTAAGAAGAGAAAACAATTTCTACTGTATTCACTCAGCATATTCGTGCAGCAGGTCTGGTTGTGCCAGCAATCTGCAGTCTACTTTCTGAATGGAGCGGTTTCTAGAGTGTAATGACCCTGAGGAAATGAGTTATTCTTGTTACCAATCGAGACAGTTGCCATTCATGCTAGAGAAGAAAGCAGATCTACTGCAGGGCATGAAATTAAAATTTCCAGGTAGCAGCAAGTAATTGATACCGTGGGGTGACCTTTGCCCACGGCAGCCAATTTCAATCTGTAGAGAACAGCATAGGCCCCTCTACCTCCAATGACCCTCACAAGCTGAGCCTGAAAAACAACACGCTCCAGTAACTTCAATGTCTTTCTCATAAATGTTCCCCATTTTCGTTAGCTTTGTTCTCTTGGGCTTCGTTGGAATTCAAATGTCCCTGATGGTCTCATACATTTTTTATGAAATTATTAATTTATCCACCTGAGACACTAAGTGGGGATCAGATTTATCAACTTCCTCTGGAGTTCAGGGTTTGCGTTTTTTGTTTTTAGGCATGCAACATTGCTTTTTCTGGGTTTTCAGAACCTATCTTTAAACATTTTATCGTCAGAATAACTTTGGAAAATAGAAAAAGGTAAGCCCAGATAAGCCACATCGTTTTTATTTTTTGTACTGACTACTCATTTATATATTCAAAATTAATTGGTTTCTTCTGGAGTGTGGCAGAGCATCTATCATCAAGAATGAATATTAGGATGAGTATTGAATTTATTTAAATAACAAGTTAGAATTGTAAAGGCAACCAACAGAAAATAAATCTTGTGCCAGTCTTTTGGAATTGCTAAAAAATTAAATCAGTCTAGAAATTCACTCCTTAACCTATCGTTAGTCTTGAAATGCTTGACATTGGGTATACAATAATTTCTAAATTAGGATTATTTGGTTCAAAGCTCCAGGCCTTTCTAAATGCCTTAGGTAAGGAAAAAGAACTGAAAGTCCTAATGTAACAATTTAGGGCATAAATTATATAACAGCAAAGAGCAGACCAAAAGATCACAGCTCCCTAAGCCAATTTAGATTTTAATCAGGTATTTCATTCCAACTTTAATTAAAGTGTTTGACTTAGAAAAATGACTATTAGTAAAATTGACTGCCAGTAAAGCAAAAAAAGAAAAATTAATTGGAAAAAAATGTACCCTGACTACTATGAAGATTCATAGCATATGTCACGAAAGAGAGCAGAAGAACACTTTAATGAACTAGTGTAACATATAGTAGTATTTCTCTTTCTAGACACATAGAAAATTATATGTCATGGTTTTCTTCTTAGATGCTGATATAGTGAAAATAACAGAAAATTCCTTTTAAAAAAAAATCTAACAATAACCTCTAAATTATAGGCTGTCGCTTGTCATTGACTTCTTCAGCCAGGTTTGGTTAGGCTAATTTCCATTGCTATGAATCAGTCAACTAATATTTGTTGACTCTTGCCTGGGCACTAGGAGGATTACTGAAGTATCAAGCATAGTCCCTGCTCTCGGAGAGTTTATAGTCTTACAGTCAGATCTCAAGCCTGAGAAACTGGGTGGTACAACTTTGATGCTATAAAATTTGAGATAAGGGAGCAACTCTCTGGTTACATCACTCCTCAAGCATCTGTGAGGGTGAGAGGTTGAGAGATGGACAGGATTTGGAGGTAAGGTGCAGAGTAGGTAAGGGTTGTTCCAATGGAGGGGATGGTTGGGCAGGCTTAGGCAGGGGATGAGGAGCCAAGCCTGACCAAAACGGAGAGTTTGTATGGGGTAGCAGAGCGCAGGAGTTAGGCTGAACAGGACCTTGCGCACCAGACAGAGGCTCTGATGTCAGATATGATGTACCTAACGTGTAAGTGTTGTTGTCTATGCTTTGTGTATTTACATTCTTTCTCTGCTGTACTGCCTCTTTCCTATAGGCCCTTGGAGTCTAGGGGTGAGAGAATGTAATTTTTAAAAAGAGCAGCCTGTTGGTTTAATGCAGATTGTGTTGTCTAAAGGAGACTGATAGCAGTGAGGCCACAGCCATGGTCACTGTCCTTTCCAGGATGGGATAGATGCAATAATGAGGGATGCAAAAAGAAAAACCCAGATCACCTCCAGTCAGCAAACAGTATTGAAATCTTCTATGGGCTAGTCCTGGGTATTTAAAATAACATAATGAGTATGACTTGATGAATAAGGGGCAACTCATGTTCAAGTTGGCTCCAACCAACAAAAACACAACGCCAGGACTCTAGAAAGCATAGATGTAGTCTGTGGGATGTCGGGCTTGAGATGGCACAGACTGGCATGGGAGGCCTGGGCAGATGTGGTGGTAAGCAAGCCTTCACTCAGTAGATTACATTTAGCTGGGCTTTGAAGGATAAGGCTAATGTTGCCAGACAGAAGAAAGAAAACACAAAAGAAGAGGATCAAAATTAATTAAACTCAGGCCAGCAAAGTAAAGAAAGAAATTTAAGATTTGAATTAAAGGGCCACTGCTGTCTTCTACATCCCATTTCTGAGATTTTTCTAAAGGGAGTGGGGAGGAGAAAAGATTACATCAGGGGTACCCAGTCTCTTGCCTTTCCTGAGCCACACTGAAAGAATTGTCTTGGGCCACACATAAAATACACTAATGATAGCTAATGAGCTAAAAAAAAAACTCCAATATTTTAAGAAAGTTTATGAATTTGTATTGGGCCACATTCAAAGCTGTCCCAGGTCATGGGTCATGTGTTGGACAAGCTTGTATTACATACTTCAGCAAACAAAAACATCTATAGAGATAAAAAGAGATATGACTTGGAATTGTCTGGGGAGTTTCAGGATATATTTTAACAGGGATTTCTTGGGGAAGGTGAGGGACCAGCCTAGGCAATGTCGAGTGCTTTGTAGGAAGTATAATCACAGGAAAGCAAGAGTGAGTGTCCGTTTTCACAGTGCTATAAAGAACTGCTTGACAGCGGGTAATTGATAAAAGAAATTTAATTGACTCACATTTCTGCATGGCTGGGAGGCCTCAGGAAACTTACAATCATGGTGGAAGCGGAAGCAGGGATGTCTCAAGTGGCCACAGGAGAGAGACCAAGCAAAGAGGGAAGAGCCCCTTATAAAACCATCAGATCTCATGAGAACTCACTCCGTATCACAAGAATAGCACGGCGTGGGGGGCGGGGGGGAGCTGCCCCTATGATCCAATCACCTCCCACCAGTTCCCTCCCTCAGCACCTGGGGATTACAATTCAAGATAAGATTTGGGTGGGGACACAAAGTGTGACCACATCAGAGAGAAAGGGAAGTAAAGAAAGAATGGAAATGGGAAGCCAATGCAAGGATGTAAGTGATGGCTTTGGCCATTGTGTCACAATGAGCCACAAAGTGATAAAGCCAGTTGCTTAACAGGTGCAGGAAGTTTCTGGACAAGCTGTATGGAAAACTGCACCTCAGAACGATGCATCAGAGGAATGAATGGAGAGAAAGTCTGCTGACTCCCACTTGTCTCCTCACTCCCATTTACCAAAATGAACCCCATGGAAATTAATCCTCTTGTAGTTCTGGGTTGGTCACGTGGCCCCTTTTGGCAGCAGACCTCTGGGGGAAGCAGATCCTTTACTGAGGGAAGGTGTTCTCTTTCTGGGTCCACAAGGGGGCACAGTTTTAAGCGCAAGAACTTCCCAGCACCATGCCCCTCTCCGATCTCTCTCCATCCAGGGATTTAATGGTCTCTGTTTTAATTTTTGCGGGCGTGGGAAGAATCAAAAGTCAATCACTCCAGCGGAAGTTCTAAGGGACTCCTTTCATTGGCCAGGGGTCTTGGAGAAGGTGGGGTTCCTCCCAGGTTAAAAGTCCCCTTCTTCCATACCCCTTTGGACTCCATGTTTGGATCCCTTTCCACGAACACTCCCTTTGTGGAAGCCGTCTTTCTCTCTCCTGGATTTCCCCCCTGGGGTCTGCTTCCACCCAGTGTGGAAGCTTTCTCTCTTCCTCCCCTTTATTTTCCTTTCTCTACCTAAATAAATCACTTTCTGCAAACACTTTGGGGTCTGGTATTTATGAGCACACTGGGCTGTGGTCTCCTCTCTCATTCTTGAGAGAGCGAGGGACCAACAATCTTGGAGAAATGTCCTTTCCAGGGAACTGAGGACTCCCCTGAACCCCAACATTACCATACGGAGTGGCCTTTTATGAGATCATAAGTAGGGGAAGAACTGAAGACAACACAGGGGGAGGCATGCATAGAATCCTTCCTCTCAGCTGCTGGCCCAGGGGACAGGAGAGGCCAGGAGAATCTGAGGAAGCCCATAGGATGCAACCTACGTGCAATGTATTATTACTACAAATATAATAATTGTGGTCAATCCTTTCAGCTCAAGAAATTTCCAGACCCATTGCTTCTTTGATTTTTCCATTCTGTATCGTTATCGTGCCTAATTTTTATGCTGTTCTAACAAAGGCAACAAAAGGCAAGAAAGAGAAAACTCATGTTGGGGAATGCTGTCACTTAGAAGTTCACTGGCAAAACTGGTTAAGCAAGATAGAGGTGAATAAGGACAGTTGGCATTAAATTGAAGGATGGGAGAGAAGTAAGTTCCTGATGATGTTTGCTTAAGCTTGGTTTTCAGAAATATCTTTTTTTTAACTGAGGTGGTATGGATTGTGCTGAGTGTGTCCATTTCCCTGAAATTTGATCCTCTTCTCGGAAGAAGGGCAGGAAGGGGAGGCAAGATTGACCAAGAAGAAACACATCAGCAGTGTGAAACCCAATTGTTAAATCTATGTCATGGGGAAATCGTGCATGAGGCAGCCAAAAGATGTCTAGGGCTGAAATAACAACTGTTTCTGTCACAGCCTGATCTGACAAATTTATAAATCTTAAAACAACTTTAGGAGCAACACTTTGAAACAGATGAAAACAAAACAAAACAATGCTTTGAGTTTATATACATAAATGGTCTAGCCAACAACTAGACCAAAAAAGGGATCACAAGCCTTCCCTGGAAGATTGCTCTTAAACTTGGAAATTATGCTGTTATCACCAATTGACTGGAAGCTTCAGGTCCGTCTGAACCATGACTTGCTGGTCCACTCCTAATTAACCTCTGTCCTGCTGACTGTATAATTCAGCAGGGGCCTGCAGATGCTCTGCTTTTAAGTTAACTGTGGCCGTCTGTTTATTTAAGCTAATCCTGATAGTGCCTTAACAGGAATGAAAAGGAAGAGATTAGATGTACCTGAAGCTACAAAATAGAAAGCTGTGTGGGTGGAAGAAGCGGAACCATTATTTTCCCCTTTTGTCTGTTTGAGGCCCCTATTTTTTAAGCTATCCAGTGTAACTAATTACAAGAAAGAATTCTGAATGCTCCTGCTTATCATGCTTGTAGTCAAACCAATTATTAATTATTTTGAATAAACAGATTTGATGTCATGTAAAATATTTACTTGATATTTATACCTTTTTCAAAATCCAGTCATTTTCAGGCCACCTTTACACTTTGCTGTGTCTCTGGATCACTTTTAAATGGACTTACTTTGAAGAAAGATAATAGCCACTTTAGCCTTGTCGAAGCAACAATATTGTGAAATTGCAATTTTAATGGGCTTTGTGTTTGTGTGTATGAGTTTGTGCATATGTCATCTTTAACATTTACAATCTCATATCCAATTTTTTTAGAGCCTTGGAGAATAATAAAGCATAGATGCAACACTTTTCAATTAGAGCACTGAAACAATAAAAAGGAAACACAGTATCACATTCTACACTCCTGCTCATATATAGGACTCCAAACTGATTGGTTGGTTTGTTTTTAAAAGGGAAACAATGCAATAGTTGCCACCTGTAAGGTTCCTGTATGCTAAGAAGCACTCTTTATATAAATATTTATATATATTTATTTTTACATAAGTTGTTTTTCTAGTAAACCTATAAATAACCAATAAAAAAAATACAAGTCCTGAACTAGATAAAATCATCCCATGTTCTACAGTTTGTGATAGAGGGTTCAACTGGAGTTTTTGCTTAGCTAATTGAGACAGTAGAGGAGAACTCTTTGATGTGTGGCCTCGGTCCAATGGGTTTATGTCACCGAATTCCCAGCCTTACTACTCATTTCTTGGAGATCCAATTGAGATGAGAGACCCCCTCACGGGACTTGCAGCGGGGGTGTGGCACGTTTACCCAGCCACCCTTCAACTCAAACCCCTTGGAGGGGGAGCATGCAGGTGACTGGGGGCAGCTTCTTGCCCCAGCTCACCTGCATGCTTCCCCTCCCACGAGGAGTTTGGTAGTGCAGTGTCTAGGGGTGTGTTATAATAAATGCTCCTTTAGCAGTTGCCATCCACAGATAGCTAAGTGTTAACCAGCTTATCGAAGGGTCAGGGTGACAGCCTTTTACACCTTGCTCTCTTGGTACCCAGGTTCTTGCCTAGCATCCAGGAAGAATCAGGTCACATGGACTTGAAGGATACGAAGATTTTGAGTGATGGAGGTGTGGTGCTCAGTGAGATAGGGAATAGGGAAGGGGATGGAGTGGGAAGATAATCTTCCCATGGAGTTCAACCGTTCTCAGCCAAATTCCTCTCTGACTGTCCCCAACCAAACTCCTCTTGACATTCAGATGCGTCTTCTCTTCTCTCCTTCTTTGCCATACCACTTTGCTCCTTTGCCAGCGGAGTTTGGGTTTTTTAATAGGTACAGGATTGGGGGGGTGTGGTGGACTAGGGTGGTTTTGGAAAAAGCAACATTTGGATGGGAACAGGGATAACTGTTCTTAGGGCCACAGTTTCCAGGCTTGAGGGTAGATCTTTGATGGGAAATTGCCTTCTTGTATCCAGTATTTTCCTGCCTCCTGTTTGTATCAGAATCACTGAGGATGTTGTGCAGATAAATCAGAACAACATGGGTAGACGTGGCCCAGCAAAAACTCATGTTTCCTTCCACCTCTCTCTGTTGGGAAGTTTGCCCCATTTCACTCTCCTGAGAGATTGATCTTTAGAAAATCTAGATTCATATCAGGTAGGTAGACAAACAAATAACAGAGTTCATGAAAATAAACTATGCTTTAGGCTCAGCGCAAGAAAATAAAGAGTTCCACTTTGACGATGGTGGAGTGAGCAGCTCTGTGGAACCATACCCTAGCAAAACCACCTGAACTAGTGAAAACTATTTTTCAAAGCAACCATTTAAAGTTTCTGGAAATTGTTGTAGGGCCATACAGCAAATTAAACATTAAGCAAGAGTCTGCGGCCCTTGTGCCACAACTCACTCTTCATCCAAGCTCTACTCTGGGTGGGTGCAGCCAAGAAGCAGCTCCCTCTTTCCTCAGCTCCAAGTCAAGGGATACAGTATTTTGCCAAGATGCAGTAGCCACCAACATTTCTCATTCCTTTTAGCTCCAAATTACAGACACTAAATTTCTGGCAAATGCAGTGTGGGCGTAGCCAAGAAGCAGCAGCTCCCTCTTTCCTCAGCTCCAAGTCAAGGGATAGAGTATTTCACCAAGAGGCAGTAGGCACCAGCATTTCTCATCCCTCTTAGCTCCAAATTACAGAGACTAAATTTCTGGCAAATGCAGCCAAGAGGTTGCTCTCTTTCTTCCCACAATCCCCACTCATAAGGCAGAGGTTCTGCTCCAGGCATAGCAGTCCAAGAATACTGGAGCCCTAATTTCACTGGTCTCGGCTTGCTCATAGGATGGAGACTCCATGCTGGGAAGGGCAAACTGAGAAGACTGGAGGCTGCTGCCCCTGTCCCACACTCTGCTCATAAGGCAGGGTTATCACCCTCATCCTCTTTCTGGAGCAGTAGCTCAGAGATTCTATCCAAGAGATGCGGGAGACCACAAAAACAGAACTCTGAAGTTCTCCCCAAATCAACTGACTTTATTTGAAGCAGAATGAGGAGAAGTTCAAGGCTAAGGATTGAACTTAAGAAAACAACGGATATTTTGGTGGCAAGTATTAAAGCCAGTTGGTAGCTCTATGAGAGCAGCCCACTAAACTGTAGGCCTAAGTTTACCAGAGCGAAGGGAAAGAGGCAGCTAAGAAAAGCCCTCTTAGGGTTAGAACAAACCTCAAAACTACCCCTGCCAAGGGGACTAGATATATTAGTAATATGATCAGTCTGTGGGGTAATTTATACCCCAGGCTTTCTCAAAAAGAGTGCAATTGGCCAGCAATTAGAGGAAACTGTCAGCTGAGTGTGATACCAAATAAAACAGATACCTTAACAGATAGATCAGGAAAAAAGGCAATCAAAGAGAGCTCTGCAATGGACCAGCCCAAAGAAAACAGCAGACAACATCAAAAATAAGTGCCAGGCTGGGCACGGGGGCTCAAGCCTGTAATCCCAGCACTTTGGGAGGCCAAGGCGGGCAGATCACGAGGTCAGGAGATCGAGACCATCCTGGCCAACATGGTGAAACCCTGTCTCTACTAAAAATACAAAAAAATTAGCTGGGTGTGGTGGCGTGCGCCTGTAGTCCCAGCTACCGGGGTGGCTGAGGCAGGAGAATTGCTTGAACCCGAGTGGCGGAGGTTGCAGTGAGCCGAGATCGCACCACTGTACTCCAGCCTGGCACTTGGTGACAGAGCGAGACTCTGTCTCAAAAAAAAAAAAAAAAAAAAGCCTCAAAGAAGGGAAGGAGATTAGTAACCAAAGTTGCTGCATTATATTACCTAAAATGTCCAATTTTCATCAAACATTTATGAGACATTAAAAAAAGTGTTATCTATACATAGGGAGCAAAGTAAGCAACAAACTCCCTGTGAGAGGGAGATGCTGAATTTAACAGAAAAAAGATTTCAATACACCTCAGGAAACCATGCTTTTAAAAGTAAAGGTAGGTATAATGACAGTCTCTCATCAAATAGAGAATATTAATAAAGAGATACAAATAATTTTAAAAATATAAATTATTTAAAATTCTTTTGTAAGGGCTGTCTTTTCTGACCCATTTATTCAGTCGTTTATATCAGTATGGACTCATGGATATTTAATGCTTTCTATTTTGATCCAATAATGCTTTATTTCATTGCTCCAATTTTTCCAGCTTTGGCCTTTGGGAGCTGTTTTAGTTAGCTCCCGGATCCCTTTGAAATGCACCTGTGAATGCAGGGTTTGGTAGGCTTTAAACGTGTGATTTGTTGTGGTTGTTGTTGTTGTTTGTTTTATTAGCACTTCTTTCTGGCACTGCAAGATGCCCCAGGCGCATCTTGTGTATTTCCTGCTCCGGTCCTAAAATCAGCCATTTTTCTAAGCACCCCTGAATGTTTTTATTGGATAATGGTCTTAGAAACTCTGATCACAGCACTTGCTTTGCTCTAGGGTTTCTTTTTAAAGTAATGGAAATGTTCTAAAATTCATTATGGGGATGGTCCCATAACTCTTTGAACATGCTAAAAAGCACAATTGTACACTTCAAGTAGGAAAATTGTATGGCATGTGAATCTCAACAATGTTATAAAAAGGGAAAAAAGAAAATTAGTCTGACAGTATACCCTATTTTACAAAGCAAAGGAAAAATATGTAGACACAAACTGTACAGAATGAAATATCTTGCCAGTTAGAACCACGCGTGTGGCCCCAAGATGACTATCAGATTAGATGGATTAGATTCATATTTGGAATATCATCTATATAGCAAGAATTACTGCCTACAAATGAGAAAGTCTTAAAAACTTTTTAGAGAAAGTTAGGGCTAGATGCAGCATCTCACACCTGTAATCCCAGTGCTTTGGGAACCAGGGTTGGGGGATCACTTGAGGCCAGGAATTCAAGATCAGCCTGGGCAACATAATGAGATCCCCATCTCTACACAAGGTATAAAACATAAGCCGGGCATGGCATCACATGCCTGTAGTCTTAGCTACTCAAGAGGCTGAGGTGAGAAGACTGCTTGAGCCCAGGAATCAGAGGCTACAGTGAGCTATGATTATGTCATGGCACTCCAGCCTGAACGACAAAGCAAGACGCTGTCTCGGGCTGGGGCGGAGGACAGGGGGATAAAAATAGATCATCCCAAATAATTCAAATTATGTATTTTCTTAGGGAATTGGAGAGTCTTAATATATGACATTATTTAATTAGAGCTCTGAACCAACAGAATGGAAAGAACAATAGATCAGAAATTCCTACATTCCTGGAAATACTTGAGAGTCTAGCTTTTACCTACCTTTAATGGAAAACATTGCAGTAGTTTCTAGGGAGCTGCCATGAACTTTTAATGCTTTCTAGCTGGCAAGAAGCCCCCTCCACCCACTGTACTGAAACAAAGACCTATGGCCATATTCTACTTCTAAAGCTGTCGGAAAACATAAGGCTAAACAGGTATTGAGTGTTGCTTGTTTCCTGAATGAACTCAGAAGCCCACTGCTCCCCTGTGGTGTGGGTGGGAGGCTATTTATTGGTATGGAAAAGTGAGAAGGAAAAAAAAAGTAGATGAGAATTCAGAACCAGGTAGTTGTGTAGCCACCTCTGGTGTTTATTATCACAGTTCTCAGAGAGATGCCCTACTGAGCTCCATTCTTGTCCTCACTTTATAACTTGTTCAAGAGCCTATGCATATTCTTGACTAAATGAACCTATGTGTAGATATAAGCACAATTATGTATAAAGAATTAGCTATGAAAATATGCACACACATAGAAATGTGGTAAGAGACTTTAATAGAATGATTTAGGGTGTCTTTTCAGAGTTAAACTTAGTAGGTCCAAAACCTTGCTATTCATATACCAGCATAGGACCTTGCACATTCTACATCTGTGCCTTAGCTTCCTCATCTAGGGAAGAAAATAATGCCTACCTCTGTAATCATGACAATTATTAAATGAAATAATTAGTAAACTGTTTTACATGCGGCAAACACACAATGTTAGCATTATGTATGTCTACTTATTCATTGGTGATAGAATCCGAAAGATCCGATTTCAATTGTACATGCTGCGCCTAGAGAAAAACACTTCCAACTGAGATAATCTCTTAATTGCTGCTTAATATTTTCTCTACTTTGCAGAATATTTTTAAAATATTTATTTCGATTACAAAAATAAGTCATGCTCAAGCTGGGCATGGTGGCTTGCGTCTCTAATCCCAGTGACTTGGGAGGCTGAGGCGGGAGGATCCCTTGAGACCAGGAGTTTGAGACCAGCTTGGGTAACACAACAAGACCTTGTCTCTACAAAATATTTTTGTAAGTTACCCAGCATGGTGGTGCATACCTGTTGTCCCAGTTACTCAGGAGGCTGAGGCTGAGGATTGTTGAGCCCAAGAGATTGAGGCTGCAGTGAGCTAAGATTGCACCACTGCACTCCAGCATGGGTAATGGAACCAGACCCTATCTCAAAAATAATAGTAATAATAAAGTCAATCATGCTCAGTGAGAACATTTGGAAATAAGATTTAAGGAAAAACTAAAAATCACCATTACTTCATCAGTCAGACATAAGTAATTAAAATTCACATTTTATGTATTCTTTCCTACATTTTTCCTGTACGTTTTAACCTGCTTGGGATCTGTTTATACAGTTTGTATCTTTTTTTATTCTGAGGATCATGAAATTATTTATAAGCTTCTCATTGGATATGACATATTGACCACATTTGTTTATATCCTCTCCCTTCTAAAACCCATTTAAAATGAGAGTAAAGGAGTTGAAAACATATGCAATTACAGGGACAAAGGATGAGAGGTGGACAAGAGCAAATAAGACTCTGCAGTACATTTTTAGGAGCTCACCAAGAAGTGATGTGATGATTTTTCACAGCAGAGGTACAACCCCAATGTGTGCAATAATAGATATCCCAAGAGTGACTATGTCACCCTACAGAACCCAGGAAGGCCCAGGACTTGGTGGCAGCAGGTATTACTGAGGAGTGGAATGAGATACAGAACCAAACGCAGGAGGGCTGTTTAATGTCTTAACATGGAACTAGCTGCATCCTCAGCCACAGGAAACCCAAAGCTTAGTCTCTAGATAAATTGAACCAGAGAAAATCTGGACTCAGAGAAACCAGACACAGAAGGGAAGGAGGAGAAAGAAACCTGGACATAAATTCAGGAGAATTAAGTGAAATTCTAGGTATGAATTAGGAGAACCCTCCCTAGCTCTTTTCCTTCTGCTTCAAAATGCTAACAACTAAGCGTATACTCCTCCAGCCCCCTGCAAAAACAAAACAAAAGCAAACAAATAAAAAATGTTCCTGGAGAAAAAAAAATTCAGATACTGGTGTTTGAGGGTCCCCCAACAACAACACAAAAATCTATCTCGTTACCATATAATCTCCATTTAAGGAATGACATGTCTTGCATCTACACACAGGGCTTCCAACAAGGTTTTTGGTACCTCACTCTTAAAAATGAACAGAGAACCAAAGATAATCTAACACCAAGGAAGTCCTCTGTGGAAGACACTGCTAATGTTCTTCTCTCTTCCTGGACACTCCATTAGGGTACATTGTCCAGGCCCCACATCTAGGTGAGGCCATAATGACTTCTTCCCAACGGAATGTGAGCAGAGTAATTGGTGTCACTTTCAGCACTAGCAGTTTAAATGCAAATGTACTTTCTCCACATGGAGAAGATATGGCATCTGCAAACACGAGTAGGAAGTAAGGGATAAGAACAAGCAAGAATAGAAGGTCTTGGAAATTAGGAATATGAGGGCAGAAATGTGAGATTCAGCAGAAGCATTGTACCATAAAGTCATTTAATTCTACTTTAGAATTAAAAGGCAAACAGGACAGAGAAAAGACAAAGAGTATCAAATAAGTCCAATACTTAATTAAGTACACTTTCAGGAAAAATAGGAAAATGGGGGAGAAAATTTTTAAAGAAATAATGAAAAAATGAGTCACCAGATTTAAGAGGATCATAAAATTTACAGCACAATGAAGGCAAACACACCCACACCAAAGATGTTGTTATGAAATTTGAGAACGCTGGGAATGAAAAGAAAAAATCCTCCATGGAGAAGAGGAACAGATCAGGAATGGTATTTACATCAGACTTTACAACATCAATATCTGAAGGTAGACTATATTGAGGAAGGATTTCAAAATTTTCTACAAAGATCCTGCAACTATGAGAATGGAATAAACATTTTTAGACATGCATTGCTTCCAAATATTTACCTTCTATGCACCCTTTCTTAGGAACTGCTAGAGGTTGTTCTTTATCAGTATGAAAGACTAACTAAGAAAAAGGAAAATAGTTTCTGAGAGACCCAACCCAAGGCCCTGGCAAAGGGAAGTCCCAGGTGGACAGCTGCCCCTCAGGCCCCTAGGTGCAGAGAAGGTGGGTGAAGGACCAGGGAAGGGTCTCCCAGGGAAAAATGAACTGATAACTAACATGCGGGGTGTTTGGCAAATAACCGAAAGGTCTGTTTTTTTCTGTTTTGTTTGTTTTTTTGTTTTTTTTTAAAGATGAGGTCTTGCTCTGTCACCTAAGCTGAAGTGCAGTGATGCAATCGTGACTCACCACAGCCTTGAACTCCTGGGCTCCAGCGCTCCTCTAGCCCCAGTGTTCTGAGCAGCTAAGACTACAGGCCCACATCACCATGCCTGACTAACTTTTAACAATTTTATGTAAAGATATGGTCTCACTATGTTGCCCAGGCTAGGCTCGAACTCCTGACCTCAAGGGATCCTCCTACCTTGGCCTCTCAAAGTGCTGTCATTACAGGCATGAGCTACTAGGCTTGGCCTAGAATTTCATTTTTAAGTATATCAGCAGGCACATAGAAACCTAAGCAAAATGATGTCAATGCAATAATTAACTCAGAAAAACAAATGTTCCACAAATAAGGAAAGGTAAACATAGTTTTTTATTTAGTTTACTAACAAACAATATTCACATAGTAATAATATGAATGTTGTCTTTTACTTAAATGAATAATTGTGACATAATTATTCAGAGAATTAAGGAAGGGGATGTCATGGGAACAGAGATTAAAGAGAGCTAAATCTTTGTCTAGCATAATAGAAAGACAAGAACTAAGCCTCAGATTAATAAACCAAGAGACAGCACTCTTGGTTTTAGAAATATGAATGTTTATGATAATAGAGACTCAGGAGAGTTGTAAATATCTGCCTCTAGGGGTGGGATAAACTGGGAGTGAGGAAGGATGGAGCTGCTGGGGTTTGCTATGAGACTTTAATACAATTGAATTTTTAAAATAAGTGTATTTTCAAACTTTAAAAAGTATTTGTAAATAAAAGTTTAACAGCTACATAATATATCTTATCATAGGGTGAACTAATTTTTATCCATACTTATTGACAGATATTTAGGTTGTAACTACAATGTACTTGTTATACATAGAACTTTTGCTAGAGTTTGGGTTATTTCCTTAGAGCATGGTAAAATGTTGATTTATGTATTTTCCTTTATTCTTATATGTAAAATTACTTTATAAAATTGGACGGATCTTAGAGTGGGGCATGGAAATGCCCATCTTACTGTGCTGTTTTAATATTCTTATTTATAAAAGTGAATTTAATAAATTAAAACATAACACTTTATTGTTTTAAGCTGCATTCATGTAGTAATCAGTGATAATCATTATTTTATTGATTCATTCCTGAGCTACTACTGAGCTTGCCAGTAGTTTTGCCTCCTTTGTGAGTTTTCTGTTCATTTCCTTTACCTATTGGTTTTTAGAATGTTGGTGTTTTGACTATCAAATTGTGTGACTCGTCTAAATAAATTTGTTTAAAGCTCCAAATATTTCTTCTGGTTTATTGTATTCATATTGGCTTTCTTTATCCTATTTTTGTCATGAAGATATTTTAACCTTTTTTGCAAGCAAATCTCTAATTTCTTTTTTTCTAGCACTTTTAAATTCAGCAATCCAGATGTTTGAAATGTATTAACATATCTCTTTGTATTTGATATGAGCTGAGTCTCTAAATTTGGCCACCTTCCCCACAATAGCCATGCAGTTATTGCAGGACCACTTCCTCCCCAGTTGATTGGAGATGGCACCTTTGTCAAATATTAAATTCTGGAGTATACTGGGGTCCGTTTCTGAACTATCTCTTGTCACTCATTGATCTATAGCTCTAATTTTGCATCAATGCCATACTGCTTTAATAGTTACAGCTCTAAGATATATATTTAATCAATTCTAAAATAATACCCCACTCTTTGGGGGGGGGGAATGTGGGAGGAGAGACATTGGGTTTAGAGGACTGGGATAATCTTCCTCCAAAATTCACAACACACTATTGTTGTCTTGTTTGAGGGGAGCCTCATTTTCCTTCTTGGTTCCATCGTACCTCCATCTTCCCAGACTTAAATCTCCTACTTCCCCCATAAGCAACAATTTTGACGTTCTTGATATCTGTACTTTACATGTGCTCTTGTAAAACACATATTCATGAACTGTTGTTTTATATACGTGTTTTACTTTTCAACATGGGAGTTTTTTTTAATATACAAAGGAAACAGAATAGCTTAATGAATAATGAATACCCATGTACTTATCTCTTGTTTCTATGTTCCTTCACTCAGCCTAACAATGTCTGTGAGATTTAGCCACATTGTATACATCAGTGATTTATTCTTTTATTGATGAAAAGCATTTCATTTATGGATACCACATCTGTTTAGCCATTCTCCAGTTATTGAACATTTGGGTTGCTTCCAGTTTTTTGCTATTGTGAGTAAAGCTGCTATGTTCATTCTTGCACAGACTTTTTGTAGACCTGTTTTCATTTCTCTTGGATAAAAACCTAGGAGTAGAATTACTGAGTCAAGGGTAGGTAGATGTATGTTTAAAGAAATTCTCAAACCTTTTTAAAAGTGATTGTACCATTTTATATACCCACTGGATAGTGGTGTATCTAGAGTATTTGACACCTGAAGTCTATAATTTTTAGCATTCTTTTCTTCTATATAACAATCATTTTCAGTGGCATTCATGTAGTAATCAGTGATAATCATTATTTTATTGATCCATTCCTGTTTAAATGACTAGTTCATTAAAAGAAAACAAAGTTCAACTTTTAAAGTGTTGTTCAAATATATTGTTCAGGCAGGAATTAAAATTTTTACTTATCTAAACAAAAACATACTGCCTTGCAGTTTGCACTCCATTTCTGCTTTAAATTTTAAACACAAATGAAAATTTTAAGTGGTCACATAGAACGACAGAATTAAAGAAAAGTTCTGTTATTTTGACTTTACACTAACTGTGCTTTCATTGTTTATTTCAATCTACTGTTTAAATTCAGACATATATAGTGGGATGAAGATAAAAATCATCCTCTGAAGGCAGCTGAAAAGATTCCAGACCTTTAGAGGCTCATTCTCTAAACACGTGTAGCTGAATCTCAACGTGTAGGGACTGGCTGTTTAACTGGGGGTAACTGGGCTTCTGTGCAATATGCAGTGATTATCAAAGGGTAGATAATAAAATGTGCCAATCTGATGCTTACGTATACATTAGTAAAACTCAAAGCATAACCTCAACAACTGTTTAGCTCTTAAACCAACAAAAAGATACTTTTCAGGGAGAAGTATTTTATCGCTAATGTTGTTTAGAATTGCCGGCATATGTTGATAATAAAAAGCAGACTGACTTATAAGTGGGTTTATTACTGTTTTCCAATTCTCTGAAGGCCACGCACCCACCTCCTAACAACCCTTGCTCTGGATGACCACTTCCTCTCCCTCCTCCTCGAGCCATCACTGCCGCCAGCGTTGTATAACAGTGCTGGGCGCTCCGCAGCCTTGTTGACATTTGGCATTGTCAGTCTTTTAAGATTTTAGACGTTCTAGTGGGCGTATGGTATGTCATTGTGGTTTTAACTTGCATTACCCTAAGATTAATGACATTAAACACTTCTCTATGTACTTCCTGGCCATATATATTGTATTCTTTGCATCTATGAGTTTGCCTGTTTTAGATACCTCATGTGAGTGGAACCATGCGGTATTTTTTCCTTCTGTGACTGGCTTATTTCACTTAGCATAATGTCCCCCAGATTCATTCATGTCATCACAAGTTCAGGATTACTTTCTTAAAACTGAATAATATTCCCATTATATTTATACACCATGTTTTCTTTATCCATTCATCTGTCTGTGGGCACTTGGGTTGTTTCTATATCTCGGCTGTTGTGAATAGTGCCACCATGATCACGGGAGAATAGATATCTCTTTGAGATCCTGATTTCACTACTTTTGGATATATACCCAGAAGTGGGACCGCTGGATCACATGATACCACTATTTGAGTTTTTCATGCCAAGCATCCTTGCATTCCTTGTATTAACAACACTTGATTACAATGTTACTTTTTATGCCTGGTTGGATTTCTATTTTATTTAGATTTTTTTGTATCTGTATTCACAATTTAAATAGGCCTATGTTTCTTTTTCCATGTTTTTACTTGCTGTTGGAACCAAGGTTATACTAGGCTTATAAAACAAGCTGGAGTATAGAAAATGTAAGAAAAGCCTTTAGTATCTTGTAATGCCAGAAAGTAAGATAGTTTTTGAGAGTGGATGGGTCTTTGTTGCAAAGGGCACAGGAGCCAAACTGAAAGACACCCTAGTGGCCAAAACTGGAACAGCTTGAGCAACAAAATATTTTTTTTTTTTTTTTTTTGCAATGTTTGGAACATTTTATTGAAGTACAAAATTGTTGGAATTTAGCTAATAGAAAAACATAGTAAATATTTACAAAAACACTGATAACATCACTCAAGTCACGCACAGGTAACAATGTAGACAGGTCTTTAAAAAGTTACAAATTGAAATTATGGAGATATGAATCTAATCACTCATTGCTGAGCATGGTTATCAATATAACATTTAAGATCTTGGAGCAAATGTCCCCCAGTCTTCTGCAATCCAGTGCCCTTTAGAAATTGGTTGCTCTCTTTGGGAGATTCAGACTCAGGTGCAGCCGGAGAGGACAGTTAAGAGCTGAAATCATCACATAACTGGTCCAAACTGAATAATCAGGCTCGCTTTATCTTAGAGAAAATAGATGGCAAAATAATCATTGAAAATAAGCCTAAGAAAGAATTAATTAAAGAACAAAATATTTTAACAGCAGTATTGGATTATAACCCATAGAATAAAATAAATGTCCATGAGGCCATGATGATGTTAAGTAATTAATTAATGGAAGAAAAAAGATAGCTTTTTTAAAACATGGAATTCTAATAAATATTAGAAGAAATGAGGGAAATAGACTATTACCATTAGAATACCACAGTAATGATTACTGCAGGCAAGATCAACCAATGAATGCTAAAACTAGTGGGCAAAACTTTAAGGAGAAACAGTATTTGCATAGTCTCAAAGTATCTTCCCCCACATCTTCTAATTACAAAGGGAAAGATAGCAGCTTTGCAGTGGAGACACCTGGTACACATCACCAAAAGATTAAGGTTAACATCCTCAGTAACGAGACATATAAACATCATGTCTCCCTGAATATGATGCACGGAGAGGAGTCCCCCTTTTTTGATATTCTGGACAAAAATGCATAAGCTCAATCGAAGCATGAGAAAACATTAGACAAACCCAAATGAAGAACAGTCTGCTAAATAACTGATCATTAATATTCAAAAGTGTTAAGATCATGAAAAACAATGAACTATCACAAATTGGAGAAGACAAAGGAGACAGGACAACTAAGTGCAATGTAAGATCCTGGATCAGAAAACACATATCAGTGGAAAAACTGGTATAATCTGAATAAAGTCTGCAGATTAGTTAGCAGCATTGTAGGGATGTTTTAGTTTTTATAATTATACTATGATTATGCAAGATTTTTAACATTGAGAAAGCTAGCTAAAGAGTGTAAGCAGTTCTCTATTTTGTAAACGTTCTGTGTCTAAAATTATTTCAAAATAAAAATTCAGTTCAAGATTGCAAAACAAAAAAATTATATATACATTTGTTTAGAAAACTTTTGTTTTTGTACTTTGCAAATACTTTCTCGAACAACTTATGTACATCAATTAACTGAGATTTAAAAAATACAGTAGCAATCAACTATTTCTCTGGACTTGCGATTCTGAAAGAAAATTGCTTAACTGTCATTTCTGAATACTTTCATATTTCATTCTTTCATACTTATTGGTTCATGCAAGTTTTCTATTCTTATACTGATTGTGGCATATTCAAAAATGTATGAATTTCACTAAATTCAAATTTAGTATGTCTTATTTTTTGTGGGCTTTCTGTAGAAATTTCTCACTTTTCATTCCATACTTGGTTTACTTGCATATTTTTTCTTGATTTATTCACTCTAGAAACCTTTCATCTATATTGTGGATATTTTTAAAGAAATAACTTTGGACTTATTAACCTCTTTGTCATTTGCAGGTTTGGGTATAGACACATGCACTATTTTACACATTATTTATTATTTTTTTTCTTGTTTCTTTGAATGTTCTATTGCCCTTTCTGTACCTTGAGTTAAATCCTTAGCTAGGTGTTGCTTTTAACCATTTTTATTTCCAAAGAACGCATTTAAAGCGGTATATGCCAAAGACCTGCTTTATCTGTGTCCCCTTAAACTCTTGGAAAGAAGTAACATTGTTAGAAGGCAAGTTTCTTTATTTACCAAATTCACCAAATTTTGAGATTTGAAAAAAGGAGAGAAGCATGAATGTCCTTTATCAACTGCTCCTCCCAGCAAGGCTGTGGCTGCCCTGATCTAACCAGGATATCAGTGCCTTGAGCTGTGGAGGTTGTTTCTAGGGCGTTAGGATAGGGAAGGTCTATCCAGAGGCTACATGGGAAAGCAGAATTTTGTTTCTCCAACTTGTCCACTTTCAATTGCCACTGGTTGCCCTGTGTCCAGCCTGCAACACACTTCTCCCAGCCCTCCACGCCCACAGACACACACAGAGACACACGTATACACAGAGACTCTCTCATACACAAAGGCACATGCAGACACATACAGACTAACATATAAAGACACATATTCAGATACAGACACACAGTCATACAGACACAAAGACATTCAGAGACACACAAAGAAGCACCTATAGAGACATACAAAGAAACATAGAAATATACAAAGACACAGAGACACACACAGAGATATACAGACACACAGACACATACAGAAACATACACATATAGAGACACAGACACACACAAGGACACACACAGAGATACACACAGAGACACACACAAATACACAGGTTTCACTCTCAACAGGGGTCCCACTTTCTTTTAGTTGCATGCTTTCTTCTTAGTTCCAATAGTTTCTCTAGGGTTCCTACTGGGCATGGTAGCAGCAGGCCATGAGAATCCACTATCTTGACAAGAACCAGAAATGTTCTTCATTTTCCACATTTTTAAGCTATTTTTTTACTCTTTATACCTGCCAATCGGTTTAAAATAGCTTTGTCAGTTTCTTCCAAAAATCCTCACTATGGTGTTAGTCATACTTGTCTTATGACTTACAAGATAACTTGTGAATAACTGACATAATTTTGACAGGCAATATTGCCATTCAGCCATCAGGTATGTGACCTGGGATATTCAATTATTATTTTATCTCTCAATAAAGTATTATGTCAGTTATTTAGGTTTCACACATTTCTTGTTGAGGGTTTCTAGTTATTTTGTGTCTTTTACTATTATTGAGTGTGGGATCCATTTCCATTTTATTTTGTAACTAATTATTGCTGATCTTTAGAAAAGTCTATTGACATTTGCAGGTACATTTACTATTCAATGGCTCTACATCACCTACAAATTCTAATGATAATGGGAAATGGGTTTTAAAATGTCCTCTTAAAAACAAGTGAAAATTATAATATGCTTTTCACTGTGATGAGAGGGAAAACTTATATTTGTGTTTCTTTGGGGCTTTGGTATTTTCTTGGAGAGTATATGGTCACTATATTTTTCTCATCATGGAAACTAGAAGAAAATGTAAAAGGTTGATTAGAGCAAGGGGTGTCATAGTACTAAGTGATATCCTATGTTTGTATTTTCGTGTGAACACACACACACACACATACATACACCTCTACTTATTAGGAGGTGGCTTATGTCTGGAAAGTTCTCACAACTAAGTTTCAGACATAACTAGGCATGTCCAGCAGCCTGGTAGACAGTAAAAATATGTAATATTGTGTTTGTTGACTGAGGTAGTTTGAAGGACCAGTCTTGAAGAGTTTTCTTGGATCTTAAGGGAGATCTCTTAGGGAACAAAGGAGCCAGATGGGATAAACTCATCTGATAACAAAACCTTAGTGGGACCTGAGTGATCCTGAGTTCAGAATCATGTCAGTCACCCAAATCTGTTCCCAGCCCAAGCCCATGGGTGCATGGGCTATGAAGAGAAAAAGCTATGTATTTCTTGACAACTCTGTAGGATGTGGGCACAGAAAGAAGGTTCAGAGGCTTTAGCAGGGGACAATCCCAGAGGAGTGCAGAGTTCTCCTTGCCTGCCATCTATGACCACACAGGATTCCAAGGGGGCTCCCCGAGCTAGAGTGATGCCTACTGGAAGAGCTTCAGGGCCCTGCAGGCATCCTCCAAGAGACCTGCTGTGGTCACACGGGGGACACGCCTTGGGGGACTCCAAGTGGGCATTTAGGATATACTGGGGAAGCCTGGGTATCCTAGGTGAGTAGTAGGGAAGAGAGCTGGTGCAATCTGAGTTTTTAATATTTGTGTGAGGCCGGAGGAGTCTTGGATAACTTATATGTATTTGTTTTTACCCTGGAATTTGGATCATACTTTACATTTTGATGCATTAACCCATTTTTTAAAATATTCTACAAATACATAAAAAAGATTGAAGGAGGCTGGGTGCAGTGGCTCATGCATGTAATCCCAGCACTTTGGGAGGGTGAGGTGGGCAGATCACCTGAGGTCAGGAGTTTGAGACCAGCCCGGCCAACATGGTTAAAGCCCTGTCTCTACTAAAAATACAAAAATTAGCCATGTGTGGTGGTGCATGCCTGTAGTCCCAGCTACTTGGGAAGGTGAGGCAGAAGGATCGCTTGAATCAAGGAGATGGAATTTGCAGAGAGCCAAGATTGCACCACTGCATTCTAGCCTAGGCAACAGAGCAACGTTCTGTCAAAAAAAAAAAAAAAAAAAACACTTTCTTATTTCAAAATATGTAGAACCATTTCAAAATACTTAGAACTGTAAAAATGGTTGTACAATTTTACAGTCACCTCAATAGGTAATAAAACATACTCCAGAATATTATTGACAAAATTCTAACTTTCGGGCTCTTAAAAGTGAAATTTGCAAGGCAAGGTTCTTCAACATCTACTGGATATCCAGTGAATTTTTAGAATTATTTTTAAATGGGAATAATCCCAATATTTGTTATCTTACCAGAAAGAAGGAATCTTGAATCTGAGGGGGCCTCACTTTACACCGCATCTGATGGCTGGGGAAGAAGTTCCAATATCAGCCATCTCATCTGCTCGTTCCTCAGCCTGGGAGGCTGACAGCTGCCTCAGTTTTAAAACGATAAAATTTACATACTGTGAATGTACTTCAGAGAGTTACTTCTCTCCAATACACACTCATGCAAACACACATATTCACAAGTATGTGCAATATACACAATCTATATACAATTACAGATACTCTACTCACACACATATATGTGCATACATTATACAGAGAGAGTGGGGATTGTGAAACAGGAGTAAGACTCTGACCCACCATCTAACCTCCAAACCATACCTTTGTTTTAGCACATATTTGTGTACAGTTGATCTTCATTACTCATAGATTCCGTATTTGCAAATTCACCTACTAACTAAAATGTATGTGTAACCCCTACATCAATACTCACAGCACATTTGCAGTCATTTGCAGACATGCAAAGAGCGATGAAAAATGTGAGTCACTCACTGGTTTCCAGTGAGGCTCCCATTCCCAGCTGGGTTCAAAAAAAGGGGATGCTCTGGCTTCTGGTTTCAGCTTTCATGCAGCGAGAATGAGGACAGACCAGGGTGCAGTGCAGTGCCTTGTAAGAGGGCTTCAACTCTGGGATAGATGCACGGTGCAGCACCTGTGAGTGGGGGCCTCAGATAAGTCACTTACGTCTGAACCTCATCTTCTTTTCTGTAAAATAAGGAAAATAGAATCTACCAGGAGGGACTGTTTTTAAGATTTAAGATTATAATCGATGTGAGATATGTAAGAGCACGTACAGTCACCCCGCGTTCCCCATGTCCGTGGAGGGTTGGCTCCAGGACTTCCCCACGGATGCTTGAGTCCCTGGTGTAAAATGATGTAGTGGTTATACATAACCTATGCATGTGCTTTCATAGACTTTAAATCATTTCTAGGTTACTTATAATACCTGATACAATGTAAATGCTATGTAAATAGTTGGATTTTAAAAGATGTACTCTTTTATGTTGTAGTATTTTTTACTTTTTAAAAATATTTTCAATCCTCAGTTGGTTGAAACTGTAGATGCAGAACCTGGGAATGTGGCACGCATGGACGCAGAGGGCCAACTGCATAGCTATGTGTGTGTGTGTATTTATAAATATAGACAGAGAGATAGTTGTATATTTTCCCCTAGGAGCAATGGTTCAATTTTTGCTAATTCAGTCTTTGCAGCAGCTTCATAGAACATAACCACTACAAATAATGAGAATCTACTGTATCTTTAAGATATTATTTAAGTTGCTTGATTTAGGCTTTAGAAAAATGGCATCATACTGCATGAAATCTTGTAAAATTTCTTTTTTTTGCCCACCTCAGTATTATTTGTGAGATTCTAGATAATGTATGTGGTCCTAATTCATTCATTTTTCCTGCTGTTTGGTACTCCACTGTCACGATGTATTCACAGGCTTGCTTATTAATGGCCTTCGAACTGTTCAGATAGTTTTTGGTCTTACAGTGTGTTATGACCATTCTTGTAGATGTGACAAAATTTACTCAGGGGATATGTCCAGCAATAGAGTTACGGATTAATAATGCCAAGTCATTTCCCAGTGTTGTAGAACCAATGCATACACGTGCTCCAGAGCATATCAGAAATTCCTTTGTCTTCATCCTCATCAGCACTAGATACTGTCAAACTTTCCAATTGTTTGTCAATCTGTTAGACGTAAAATTGGATCTCATTTGGGTTTTAATGTGTATTTCCTGCCTACTAATGAGTTATCTATACATTTTTAAAGTATATATTAATCACTTGCATTTCCTTTACCTTAAGATGTCTATTTCTGTCATTTCCCCAAAGTTTCCCCTGGATTATTTATTTTTCTCTCATTTATTTCCTACCTTTATTCTTTATTCTTGATACTAAACTCTTTAGGTTTATGTGTTGGAAATCTCTTTTCCAAGTTTGGAGTTTATCTCTCTGCTTTCTTTATGATACCATTAGGTAAACAGAAGTTGCTAACTTTAGTCTTATTATTGTTTATTTGAATGGTCCCAGCACTTCATTAGATATTCCCATTCTGCCCATTCTGTGTAATTACCACACGGGAATGCCAACACAGACCGAGACTCATACCTCCAAGATATTCCCCAGGAACAAACTGGAAAGCAGCCCTCTGGTGGTGGGGCCATCACAGTCTCACTGCTCAGAGAGAAGCAAAACACTTGACCTAACTTACCAGAATGACTGAAAAACATATTTTACTTCTGAACATTTTTTTCAATCAGGTTAGCAAACCTAGTTGTGCAGCTACCTTTAATGACCCCCAAACCATCCTGTTCATCAGCTGATTTAGCTTCCTGGACCAGCTTTCTCATTCAGCATTGCCTCTGCCACTCTTTTTTTTTTTTTTTCTCTGCCTTTTGCCCACCCCATCAAATACATTTTCTTAGGGCTTTACTGGAACAAGGAATGAACTGGTGACTGTAGCTCTTTTCACTTTTTAAAGTTTCCCTTAGCATTGTCATACCCATAAGCTTGTCAACATTAAGTTTCTCAGTTCTGCAGAAAAAAGCCACGTTCTTCACACTTATGTAATCCTAATTTCCAGTAATTCTTCATGTGGGTGTGTTTTTTAAAACAGATTATTTTAAGTACCAACTTAAGATTTTCCTAGAATTTATAAGCAAGCTGCGCTGTAATATAAAAAGGAGCTAGGAAGTTTGGCATGCCAGAGGGAGAGATTCCTTAAAAAACAAACAAACAGTCCCCCACTTGTGATGGCCTCTTCCCTTTTGCTGTGTGACTTGCTGAGGCAAGTGTGAAGCCCAGCTTAAGACCGTTCCTACCCCATGCCACCAGAGAGCTACCTGTCATCTACACAGAGGTGTGCAGATGAGTGTTCCCTTAATCTGAGAAAGTCCCTCAGGCTTCTAGACTGCATGAGTTTGAGAACATCTCGGCACATAGTACCAGAGATGCTGAGAAAGGGGAAAAAATGTTTCAAAGAACCAGTTCGCCATCTCACAAAAAACCTCCATCTGAGAGGATGCCTCTCTTCAGGCTGTCTGGGAGGTCGTGTTTTTAGAGGCACAGCTCGTGTTTTCCAGAAGAATAGATCTTCCTTAGTCCTCCAGTATTCTCTCCCTCTGGAAACTCTTATTTATGGTCTGATGTGTTGAAACAATAAACATGGGTGTGCGGCTGGGAGTGTGGGGGAAGGAGGGTGGAGGAGAGGAAAGGGGCTTCCCAGCTTTGTGTGAGTAGTGAAAAGGAGGTGGCAGCTTTTGCAGATGAATTCCAGCCCTTTTCTCCCTGCCAGAGTGCAAGTGCCAGCTGAGGCCTGACACCTTTTTTCATTGTGTGAAGACAGGAAAGAGATCTCTCAATTATCTTCAAATTAACTGCCTCTTGCCATTATCTGCTCCCTGAGGACCAATCAGAGTGTGTGTTTGAAAAAACTGGGAGTCAGCCTACCACTTCATCCACTCTCTGGGACCCCTTCCTGCTTACCCCCTCCCACACACACACTCAGCCAAAATCATCTGTGCTGCCATTTCTCATGACAAACTTTAATGCTTTAATTAGGAGGCATCTGCGTGTCCACTCTTCACAAACACCATATGGTGCTCAGTACGAAATATGTTTCATTTTCATGAAGGCAAAGGCTTAGGAAAGGGTAGTGTTTTGAATATCAATTGTTGTTTCCACATTGGGTGAAGAATAAATTCACTGTGCTTCAAAAGAGACCCCGGCATTGGAAAAAAATGAAGGGGTTGGTTCTCTACCTGGCAAAACTTGGAGGAAAAGATGTCTTCTGTTAGAACAAAGCAGAATTTTACTTTTAAGGCTCAGAAATTCAGAGCCTTTTAGAAGAGCATTCCAAGAATCTTCTAAACATTCCTAAGATTTAAGATAAGAGATGTGCTGGACGAACGTTTCGGATTTTAAACAGAATGGTAAAATAGCCATCTCTTTCACAATGAATCATTAGAAAATATGGCACCCAGTCTTAGAATGCTGAAAAGGCACCCACTTAGCAAAGCATTCTGCCTATACATGCTCAGGAGAATGGCTTTTCAAGGGCATACTTTTTAGGGAAATGAACTACTTTGCTTCTTTGACAGCCATAGACTGACTTGAGAATTATGGCCCAATGGGATACAGTCTTTGGATTTGTTTTCTTTTCAAATATTGCACCTTTGAAATAACAAATCTAAGTTTTTCAAAGTTCACATTTTTTTTCTAAAATTTAAGGGCTTCAGTGAGGCCAAGTTTCAGAATCTTTTCTCCAGGAAGGAACAGGGAGAGATACAGGCCAAATTCCAACATGGGCCTTTTCCTGCTTTTATGCAAATCACTCAACATGCAAATGATTAAATAATTAAACCATTATGCTGCTTAAACAAGCCATTTATATTTCTTCATTGCTCAGACCGGCTACCACTCTTTTGTTGGAGCAATAGGAAAGGGTTAGAAAAAGTCCCTGTGGAGAGTCAGGGATTGGACCAGAAAGGGCTATAATTAGTCATTTTTGTTTAAAATAAATAAAGCAGTTGATGCTATGGAGTGAACACCAATCCCTTGTCTCCACATGAGGGGACTGGTTTCTTTCTTCCTTGTCACCAGGACCCCTGTTCTTCACTCCAGCCTGGGTGTCAGTCACCTCAGTTTTGTTAGACTCGGCTACATAATTATGAGCTACCACATGTGGCTCATGAGACACAACTTTAATTATCCAAACTCTAGCACACGACAGACTCTGAATTGAGTGAACAAAAGCCTATTAGAAGGTGATCCCCTGTGGCCACATTGTAATTATTGTCAGGGGCCATGGTGGCTATGGAATTATCTGCAATATCTTGCTAACCTTCTATGCTAGAGTCACGTGAATGATGATTGGTGCCATAATCTCATTTCCTTTAATGGTGTGACACAGAAAATAAAGGGGTGGTGGGAGGGTGGGGTAGGGGGTTGCTGCCTGGCTCTGGCACGAAACTCAATTCAGAAGGCCACCACAGATGTGCAAACACAGCACATCCAGCAATTATTGCTATGATAGCCTCTGTCCTCACACCCAGCAAGCAAGGAGCTGGGAACAGCGGGGCGTTACTGTTCACAAAGTCAGCAACTGAGGCACCCAGCAAGAACAGCAAAGGCCCCTGGAGAGGAAAATTAATAGGAACCACCCAGTGACGTGGCTGAGTGTCTTTTCCAAAGAAGATTTTCATAAAAGCATAAAGGATGATTCCACTGCAATGGAACGTTGAAATAAAAGACACTGAAGTGATCTTCATGGGTTTTTTTTTTTTTTTTTTTTTTTTTTTTTTTTTTTTTTTTTTTTTTTTTTTTTTTTTTTTTTTTTTTTTTATTCTTTGGACTCCCTGAGTAAACATGCAGTAGACTGGTCAGCTTCTGTTCAGAACCTTCAAGTCAGCTTGATCATGCAACTGTTAATGGAACATATAAAGAGAAAGTATTAGGTTCAAAAACTGCTATTTCAATTGCTTCTTTTGTTTGTTTGGAGACAGCGTCTTGCTCCGTTGCCCAGTCTGCAGGTGGCATAATCTTGGCTCACTGCAATCTCCCAAGGTCAAGCAATTCTCCTGCCTCAGTCTCCAGAGTAGCTGGAATTATAGGTGCATGCCACCATGTCTGGCTAATACTTTTGTATTTTAGTGGAGACAGGGTTTCATCATGTTGGCCCAAGCTGTTCCCAAACTCCTGAGCTCAGGCAATCCGCCCACCTTGGTCTCCCAAAGTGCTTGGATTTCAGGCATGAGCCACTGCGCCGGGCCCTCAATTGCTTCTTTAACAAAACTGCTTTACTGGCTTTGCATTTTATTGGCTGGACAGGTAATAATGATTTAATCGCAGCATAGCTGCCTCATTACAAACATAGGAAAATTCTGGTTTGTAATCATAGAAATTAACGACAAATCTTATATTATCACAAATGCTTTTTTCTTTCCTGCAGTTCTAATATTTTTCTCAGACCTAATATGTTTTTGCAAGATGTACTTGAACAAACTTACCTCCACTCCAAGCCCTTCCCTTCATGATTTATCTGTGTCTGTCATCACTTCCAAATTGGCAAACGGAGGCATTCAAGGACATGCATAACGTGGACATTCAGTGTATAAATTTCATTTATTTTCCCTTACTTCCACATGCCACATAAGCTTTCTAAACTAAATGTCAAGCATTTCTTATTTCCCACCTTGCTAGGTTAGTGTGCTCTGTTCCCTCAGGCTGGAATGTTCTTACTTGTCTCCCATCCCACCCGATTACAACATCCTATGCATCCTTCCTGGACGATCTCAGGTACAGCTTACCTCTGCTTATTTTCTGAGGAGCTGCAGTTCTGACCTTCTCGGAACCTAATCAACATTTTCTTTAGCATGTCCACCTCTCTCGGCACTCACCACCTCATTCCGCCATGCATTATAATCACGTGGGTGTTTCTCTATGTCTCTTTCCAGAGAGTAAGCTCCTAAAGGCAGAGATTAGGAATTACTCATTAGTTACACATTCATTCAACCATCTATGTGCAATAGTTATTTGTCCATTATTGGCCCAAGAACATTTATTGAGCATCTGTTAAATACTAGGGATTGTTTCAGGCAATGAGGATTCAAGGTTAAAGACTAACTAGGATGCATTTCTCACAGTCCCTATCATCAGGAACTTAGAGTTTACTAGAGAGAAATATCTGAGTATCATTTAGAAGTCAGTGTTCAGAAAGGAGTGATCCTCAGCTAAGCCATAGGCAGCACAGTGCCAAATTCGTGGCAGTTCCTCTTATTTGTTAAATTTGATCAGAGGTAAACTGAGTAAGCCCAGTTCCCCCCAAACTCATTTTTGAATATGAATAGCTTTACCTAAATGTGCTAAGATGTGTTCTTTGTGATGATTCCTAAACTGGACATTTTCAGAGATATATAGCTTCAGCAATTCCTATAATTCAAAAGGCAAAAGACCCACCACAAACCCTTCATGCATAAAACCTTCAGAGATGCTTTCTGGAAGCACATTCGGTAACGTGAGTTGGCAAGTAGCTAGGAATAGGAGAAGGGAAGCTTTAATAATTGCTCCTTGAGAATATTCTGGTCCCTTTCTTTCTTTCGGCTGGAATTCTAGTATCAGCATTACTCATGTCAGATCAGGGAAGGCTTCGCAGAGGAGGTACCCTTTGGTCTGCATTGAAATGATCTAAGTTCATCTAAATATCTATGCTGGGAAAAGTAAGTTGTTGGATTGATAGCACCACTTTGCCTCATACTATCTTTCATTGCTATCCTTATTCTTTACAAGATAGGGGTTATCTGTTTTTTAGAAAATTGCTTTGATATCTTATTGTTTTACACAATTCTCGCTGCTGAAACTTAAAGCTGCAGATTGAAAGAAATGCAATATAAAAGCTGGAATTTAGCTAACAGTAACATTACCGATGTTGATTTCTTGGTTTTGACAAATGTACCATACTTACTATGTAAAGGGAAATTGGATGAAAGGTACACAGTGTTTCTCTGCATTATCTTTGCAACTTTTTGTAAATCTAAAATTATTCCAAAATAAAAAATGTATATAATCAATAAACAAATATACCTCTTATAAGTAGTCAATGATAAATAGAAATATTTGTGTTCTGTTTCCCAATATCATTTGGAAACAGGAAACAAATATGCCTCCCCCTTGCCCATATCAGTCCCCATTTATGCTCTCATACATTCTTTTCTCAAGCTGACCTGATGATGCAAAGCATGGGCCTGCTTACCCCATCTGTAACCTCTTGAGTTCTTGAACTCTCTGAATGCAATTATAGGTCAAAGTCTTCTTGATTGGATTGGATGAGGTGGCCCAAGTGACATTTTGCCTGGAGGCACTAATAGTGACATAGTCTATCCCTGGGGTTCTGACCACAGCTCTGTCATTAGCCAGCTACCATTGTTTTGTTAATCTAATGAATGGTTCCATAGGAAATAACAGAGTAAAGGCTTATTAAAGGTGAAGGCTTCATCCATTAAAATGTTCTTTGTCCTTAATGAAGGTCAGTAGAAGACTGACTGTAGGAGGAAATCTTGCTTTATGCTCACCCATATGTCTTAATTAATCACCATGTCAAGCAAGTCCTCAGACTGGATTTCTGTTTGCCCTTATTCTTTAAAAGTTGTTGGAGCAGGGATTACTGAAACAATCTCAGTGTGCTCTGCCATCAGAAAACTGTGTGCTGTACAGCATCCTCCAACACGTGTATTTGAATTTATTTTCTGAAATAAAATATTTTCAATATGTTTTTTTTTAATCTCTAATTTCACTAAAACTTTTAGATTTGCATGGTCCAACATGGTAGCCACTGGTTACATATGGTTATTAAATACTTGAAATGTGGTTAGTATAAATTAAGATACGCTGTAAGTGTAGTTTGCTCACTGGATTTCAAAGACTTAGTACAAAAAATGGTAAAATCTCATTGATAGTTTTTGTATTGACTTTTGTGTTGAAATTATAATATTTTTATTTCACCTGCTTCATTTTCCTTTTTTTAATGTGGCTAGCAGAAAATTTGGAATTGCCTATGTGACCCAAATTACATTTCTGTCAGTTAGCATTTTCTTAGAGGATTCAGCAAAATATGTTTAGTGACTGCCTGGAACTACCTACCTTCTCCAAAAACCTATTCTAGACCTGATTTACAGGCAGTGGAGACATGGTACAAAGTGATTTTCCTTCATTCTCCATGATATAGTAAGTTAATAAAACTAGACCTAGCTATTCCACTTGGCTCACAGCGGGAAAAAAAATTATGCAATTGGGAATTTTCATGACACTAAACTCTCACAGAGGATCAGTACTGTTTTAGGCACTGGAGATGCATACCAGATACCATCTCTCTGTAGGCCATTGGTTCTTTTCCTTACTTGATCGTTTCTTTCCTCCTACCTCCCCAGTTACTTACCACCTGCTTTGACAGCCTCTTCTAATTTCTTTCCAAATTATCTTTATCTTTTATAATAGAGCCCCTGCAGCTTGACTGAGAGCTTCTCGAAGACAAAGCCTGTATCTTGGTCATTGCCCTGTGTGTCTCCCCCTAAGGACCAGGCACATATGAGTTGCTCTATTTGATATGTATCAAAGGAATAATGATGAGGAAATAGCATTATTTATGGAACACTAATAATATGTCTAATCTTTTTATAGCTGCTTTTCCTGTATTCTCTCATGGTACTGCTAGGTAGATACAAAATTTACCTATATTTCACGCCTGAGGAAACAGGCATAGAAAGACAAAAAAAAACTTACCAGTTCTCACACAGGTAGCAAGTAGTACAGCTGGATTAAAATCCAGGCAAGCCTCCTTATATAATCAGCATGGTGTGTGGGGGTGGGCAGACGGAGGTGGCATTAAGCAGTTTAAAGCTTGATAAAGTGGGGTTCCAGGCTCAGCCTGTGTTGAAAGCATAGAAAGGGCGAAGCTGGTTCTGGAGACGCCTTTCAACAAGAGCACTGGTCCCTAGTTACAAGGAGCCACGTTCCAGCCTTTCTATCTGCTACTCTCATTCTGGAAAGATGGTTGAATGAACACTAAGTTATTTAATTTAGATAACAATCTGTCCCACACATCCACACACCAAAAGCACATGTTGCTGGCCTGTTCTGGTGCAGCTGCTTCACATGGCAGCCCCATCCTCTGGGGTGAGAACAGGCTGAGGCCTCCACGCTGTGCCCAGAGTGCTAACTGGCCGGGTCGTCCAGGCAAGCTCAAGCCCTCGTCAATCATTGTGACTGGGGAGAGTCATGTCATTCATTGTTCTTGGTGAACATTATGACTTGGGCTGTTTCTTGAAGCTGTGGGTTGATGTTTCTACAGTTCACTTGACAACTTAGAAAGGACATCTGAGAGAAATCAATGATAACAGATACATGTCATTATTGAAACTCTCTTCTTCTAAAGAGTTATAGGCAAAGGGTGTGTGGTGGTGGAGGGAAGAGGAGACCTAGGGAGGGTCAGGGCAAGAGGCAGACAGTGAGCATCAGGTGAAATGATAAAACATCCACTGAGGGTCACGGGTGATATGATTCTAGTTCCGACTCTGATGTCAATTAGTTTTATGATTTTAATTCACCTTACCACAGAGTCTCAATTGTTCATCATCAAATGAATAAGGTGATTTTTGTCCATATAATTCATCAAAGAAACTATAATGGCATATTAAGTGGTATTATAAACATATTTCCATTTTCTACAAGAAGGGCAAGTGCATAAATTGAATTCCCCCCTGGGAATCCTCTTTCCTATAAATAGTACATGGAGCATGTTACTGCCAGGGAAACTCATTAGAAGCAGTATAAACTCAGAGCAAGTAGTGTATACATGTTTATACTTCAACCAGCCAATATAAGGCATTAACATGAAGATTGGGTCAATTTTCTAAACTGTAGAAATGGTTTCCTGGCTCTTTTGAGGTACAATGTGAAACAGTCTCCCAAATGATTATGGGTTTGTAGGAGCCTGGCTTGTTGTTCATAACACCAGCTTTTGAACATTTCTTTCTCCAATAGCAATTAAATTTTATACTGTGTACCATTTATGGGATATTTTCTGTTTGTAGCTGAATCCTATTAACCATAGAACACAAAAAGATTTATCCCTCACAAGATCTGAAATAAGAACGCAATGCAGCTGTAATTGCTTATAAGCACCATGTATATGATATTTCTTTCCTGTCTACATAAAGTTTCTGGTGAGTGTACATTTCTAGGTCTCATGAGAATACAGATGAATTTGGGGAACAGATAATGTGAAGCTCTACATTTGACTTGTCTGAGATATTCAGTTCTTTCACAAAGCATTGCTCTTTGTAGATGTTAGCAACTGTCTGATTTTAGACGTGTCTTTCTAATTTTAAGTAGTAAGCCCTTTGGGCATCAACCATGACTAATTATGTGTTTTGAAGAGTACTTAGTGCATGAATGGTGCTCAATAAATGTTAAATAATGAGAATGTTAACAATAATCATATTTTGTGAGCACATTGAGCAAGACTGCTCCTAAATATGCTTCTGTGGACAGCTCAGTGGATTGTTGGCAGGCAAACAATACGGAAAGATAACAACACCAAATGGCCCTCTTTTTTTCCCCCAGAAATAAAAGGGGAATTTAGTGACTTAAGCTGATTTTAGGGTTTGTAAGAGGTAGATAATGGCTTTCCAAAGATGTCTGTGTTCTAATCCTTGGTACCTTTAAGTATGTTAGGCTACAAGAGTGTAGATGGAGTTAAGGTTGCTAATCAGCTGGCTTTGAGATGGGGAGAGGAGCCTGGACTATCCAGGTGAAATCAATGCAGTCACAAGGGTCTTATGAATAAAAACGAGGCAGATAGAAGAATCAGACTGATAGAAGAGAGATTTGAAAATAATGCACTACTCGCTTTGACGGTGAAAGAGGTGCCATGAGCCAAGGAATACAAGTGGCTTTTAGAAGCTGAAAAATGATTCTCCCCTAGAGCCTCCAGAAGTAACACGGTCCTGCTGACACATTGATTTTAGGACTTCTTATCTCCAAAATTATAAGATTAAAAATTTGTGGTATTTTAAACCACTAATTTTGTGACAATTTGTTATAGCTACAATACAAAGCAAACACAAGGTTTTATTAGCATAGACACATGGACTATCATTGATAGTGGTTTGTGTGTGCTCTGAGTACAACCTTGAATGTCTCTGAGCATTACAACAAAAAGATAACAGGAAAAAAATCAGAACACAAAATCTGAGATTTCTAAGACTACCATTATGCAGAAGTGTGTACATGGATGATGGAAGCCTAGGAAAGAATGTGGACAGTTGTTTAAGGTCTGTGAAGTTGTGATTTTTTTTTT
>NW_016107365.1:3668796-3709124 GCF_001604975.1 Cebus imitator | reverse complement strand
AAAAAAAAAACCTCATTTTTTTAGAAATGTACATGTAGACTACTATTTTCAGACAGATACACATACTTTCCAGGAACTATGTGATCACATGTAGTTCTTAGAGAATATATTTTTTCCAGATCTTCAACTTCTACCTGTATTTTTTCTGAAAATTAACTTGGTCTAAGAATGGGAACACGCCTATATTCCCCAAAGCCCTTCTCTGGTCCATAGAAAAGAAGGGCCAACTGCTTACCCATCTTGAATCTTACTTTGGATCCTAGCAGCAGTGGGAAGACTTTCCCAGAGCACTAACCAAAGGGCTCCAGTCTTCCCCAGCTGTAGAGGCATTTTGGCCCACGCCTGGATCTTCTAAATTCAGATCTATGGTGGAACAGTGTGATAGAATAATAGCTGTCTTTATTACTTTTCTTCTGTCCCCCAGCTATTGTCAGAATACCTCAGTCCTGAGGAAGAGTCCCAGGACCCCAAACCAAAGAGCACAGAAAATTACTGAACTCTAGACACAACTTTTCACCCATCCCATATTTAAAGAAAAGATATAATGTTCAGCTATTCTTAAAGTCTTCCCCAGAATGTCACGGCCTAGAAAGAAAAACACAAATATTCAAAATAGTATAGACTTCTGTGTTCATTCTTTCAAATGTAAATGGAGTATTTTCTGGATTACTATGATTTTTTGAAATACACTAGAAAACCCTTGGATAAAATTTTTAATAATTTTTTCCCATTGGATGTGTATGACAAGATATCTATATTATCAAATTATATCATGAGCTCTATATCCCAACTATGGCCAATTTTTGTCTTATTTCATCTAATAAAATGTTAAATTTTTTCTACCTCATATTTCCAAAATATATGCTAGCTGTCAAATAATTAGCTTTTATTGGTATATACTTTTCTTTCATTCAATATAAGGATGAATGTCTAATGAAATTAATGTAGATATTTTTTGATATGTGATTCTACCTTTTCTCCTAAAACTAAAAATCAGTTTGAGACACACCTGCATGTAAGCTTACCAAAAACTTATGCCAATTACCAATACATTTTTGGAACTCCTTGTGTCATATATAACTTATTATCTTACCTACAAATTACCTTGCATTATTATAAACTAGAACGGCATAGTCATCATTCTGTATTTACAACATTATAAATATGAGCTAATTATATTTGTCATCATTTTGATCTTGACCTGACTTGTCTTACAAGATGCATTTCTTAATTTATTTCTTTAGAGGTTATAATATTTCACAAAACATATTAACATGTTTATTGAAAATTGAAGTCATCTTTTTTTTGACAGGAAGCAACTCTAATTTGACTAATTTGTTTGAATGTCAATTTGGACTTTGCCAATTAGGGTTCATGATGAATATCTGACCATAATTAAATGAGTTGTATCTTCAGCTTCTGAAAAAAAAATGTATTTAAAGCATAAGAAAAGAACATTTAGCAGAAAAATGCTATATTGGTAAAAATATAATAAAATTAGTAATATATTCCTAACTTAAAATATACATATATGGTTAAATAGAGTGCCTCTAAGTGAAAGAATAAAAGTTTAGGCTAGGCATGATGGCTCAATGGCTCATACCTGTAATCCCAGCACTTTGGGAAGCCAAGGAAGGAGGACAGTTTGAGCCTAGAGTTCAAGATACCAGCTGGGCAACATAGTGAGATCTCATCTCTAAAAATAAAATACAAATTTAAAACAAAATTAGCTGGGGTGTGGTGGGCATCTGTAGTCCTAGCTAGTTGGGAGGCTGAGGGGACATTTGACCCCAGGAGTTCAAGGCTGCAATGAATTATAACCGTGCCACTGCACTTCAGCTTAGGCAACAGAGTGAGAACCTGTCTAAAAAAAAGTTCAACTGATGATCACTTAATAAATCTTGGTAGGTTTTTGATATACAGGACTTTGGAGAAATTGAGACAGCAGATGGCTATAATGCCAAATGATTTTTGCAAGCAAAGTGGTTTCCAATTCCTTGATGTGAACAGAATTGAAAGAGTACCTAATAAAGTTGTCAGCTAAATTATCCTTAAATATAAATTTTGATGATAGGTCATTATGGGATTTTTGACAGCTCAGAAAAAGTTCAAAGAAGTGAAATGCTATAACAAAGTTCTTCGTTATAATCTCCTTATTTGTATGAAGAAAATGTATCAGGTGCAGCGGCTCATGCCTGTAATCCCAGCACTTTGGGAGGCCAAGGCAGGTGAATCACCTGAGGTAAGGAGTTCAAGACCAGCTTGGTCAACATAGTGAAACCTTGTCTCTACTGAAAATACAAACACTAGCCAGGCACGATGGCGCATGCCTCTAATCCTAGCTACTTGGGAGGCTGAGGCAGGAGAATCACTTGAACCCGGGAGTTGGAGGCTGCAGTGAGCCAAGATGGCGCCACTGCAGACAGTGCAAGACTCTGTCTCCAAAAAGAAAGAAAAAGAAAAGAAAATTTCTCAATGTTTCCATTTATAAAACTAAAACATAGGAATAGAATTAATGTGGACCTCTTATTGGAGGAATAAGTCACAGAACACATGAAACTACTTAAACAAAACAAAAATTCTGCTCCATTTATTTGATTAGAAGCCACAAATGCTTAAAGTATTTCCTCTTTGTATCTAACAATTATAAAACTATGTTATGTGTTTAGGTTGTTTTGATCAATTGAATACTTAAAATAAGTACAATAATAAATGAATCTGGAAGAAATTTTTAACGTTTAGAGCAGCTCTGTTCAATAGAATGTCCTGCATCAATAGTAATGTTTTCTTTCTGTACCAACACAGCAGCTACTGACTAGCCACAGTGGCTATCGGGCTCTTGTAGCTAATATAATGGGGAAACTAAATTTTTAATTTTAGTTAATTTTAGCTAATTTAAATTGAAATGGCAACAGGTGCTAGCGGTTACCATAGTTGGATATTGCAGATTTACAGCCTTATGAATACAGAGAATAAAGCAAATTTCCAGTTCATATGCATATTTTTCTTGTATGTACACAAAAACATATGACAAAGTAGAGTTTAAACACTACTATATTTTACATAAAAATACATTATATATCTTTAGATAAAATCTTGTGTAATAGGATGAAAATATAGATTCAAAGGGAAAAAAAATTTAAATTTTTCCTAATGTTAGAGTAGATAATGCTCATCTATATATTTTCTAACTGGACCACGTGAATATTAAATCTTTATAGCATTTACATTCTTTAGACACAGTTAAAGAATGTAGCAGGCTTTTTTAATGTCAACATTTTAAAATGTTGACATTTACAATGTGTAAGGATTATATCTTTAATGTTCACATTTCAGTGATTCGAAGAGACATAATGTTTTTCACATTTTAACATCTCTTAAATTGGGGTGTATCTTACAAAAATGGATCATAGTTTAATTGAAAGTATTTATTTTTCCTTAGTTGTACATAATACTATGAGAGAAATATAGTATCTTGCAATCAATGGACTATTAGATTCTATGGGTTATGACATTTAAAATTAAGATAAAAAATTTTAATGTTTACTTGAAAATGTGTAGGAATACATAGTCTTTAAAAATTCTGCAGCTATGTGAGCAAAAACATTTGTAGACCAAGGATGTAGACCACTTCCCGCTGAAGTTCAGTGTTTTAATCACAGCTTCTTTGCTTGCACAGAAGAGAGAGGGTTGCCTAAGCCAGTCAGGAAGGGATTGGGAATTGGGGCGTGATTGTGTAAGAATGTGGAGTGCTCAGCACAGCCTGGTCTCAGGAACTAGAAAATTTATATTCCCGGGCCTCTCATCGTTTATTATGGTCCATAAACTGTGTCCTCTCTGGTTTTCTCTTATATCTATCCCCACTTTCCTGATTTTCTTAGGAGAAAATTTTCTCCATTCACCCATCAAGGCCCAGATAATGGCCTCAGACCTGAGTTTATACAACCTTCCATCTCCACAGCCACTGCTGACTGCTCTCAATTGCTCGCTGTTCCCAAACCAAGGATAGGGTTCTGACTTTTCCAGCTCAGATGAGATGTCCACTCTTGATCTAAACTCTAAACAGTTGGGGCTTAGATGGATACACCATTTACGTAACGCAAACATCACTGGGGGAGGCGATTAGTGGGTGGAAGCAGTTACTGAAGATGGAGTTGTGAGTAGGAAGGCAGCCACAAACATAGCAACGAGGGCCAGCAGTTTCAATGGCTGACATCAGCATTGTTCCTACAATTGCTAGGTACCATGCTAATGGCTTCAAATAGATTAACTTGTTTAATTCTCAACACAACCCTAGGAATGTGGTTTAATATCCACATATTATAGAGGAGGAAACTGAGGCACAGAATGTTTAATTAATTGCCCAAGGTCAAACATTTGATAAGTGTCAGAGCCTGGATTCAAACCCATTGAGCTAAGCTGCCTCAGCAATTTCATCTCTTTGTCTAGAGACTTGCTTATGACAATAGCACAAAGTACAGAATATTCTGTATTAGTAAATAGTGCCTAGTAGGGGAAAAATGGTAGCAACCCAAAAAATGTCATATGACTAAAAGCCGTTGGATATTTTGGAAACTAGGAGGCAAGGAGAGAGGAACTATAGCCTTTTTAATGCCTACTTTAATCCAGGTACTTTGTGTATATTATATTTCATACACTCTACAGTAGAAAGTAAGTATTAAAATCTCATTTTACTATTGAAGGCACTGAAGGTCAGAGGAATTGAGTAGCTTGCCCGTGGTCCCACAGCTAAGAAGCAACAGAACCAGAGCCCTGGCTCAGGACTGACACCCAGGCTATGGATTTTCCTCTACATCCCTCTGTCAGATTAGTGTCAAGATAAATAAAGTGACATGCAAGACAGAGAATAATTCAGTCAATCATGAAACAAACCAAAATGAAAGTCAACTTCCTCAAAGCAAAGTCATTTTTTAAATTCACTTACAGATGTGTGTTTGATTAGTCTGATTAAATATATTTACTTTCTCTATCCTTTTGCCTCTACAAGCATCAATCTAGCTGTTAATTCTGTTGCATGTATTGAAGTTTCTACTGAAACAAGGAAGAGGTTTGGCCAGTTCTTTGCCTTGTAGCTGGCTCTTTGCCTGTTGATTTAAAATGAATTTTCAGGGACGCACAAAACAAGAAGAATTTTTAGCTTTTAAAAATTAACCACAGTCCTTTTAAAAATACCTTGTTTAATACTGGCACACTGTGAGGGGTTAACAAATGAGAAGTAGGTCCTGATAGTCTTTTATGGTGCTAAGAAACCATCTTGCCATACTCAGCTTGGTAGTCGCAGCAGATAGAATGTGTCACTATGAATGGAATAAGCACAAACCATTTGAACTCGGTGTATTCCAAAAGCATTTCGTGAGTTTACTTACGTGTTTTTTTGTTGTTGTTCAGTCTTGCATTCACTCAGCTCATAATACACCTGCTCGGCTGTAATTAAGATGGAGATGTCTCACCAGTAAAGGCAAGACAGGAATTTGAGCACTGGGTTTAAATGTAAAGTCAAAAAGTAGTGGGGCCCATGTGTGTGAAAGAGCCAGAGGAGAGGTGGTACCTGGCCAGCTGACCACCCAGTACAACTGCTTCAGTGGGGAAGCAGCGTGTGTGTGACAGAGTCTACCATGTGCCAAATGCTGTGCAAGCCTTCACCTGTGTCATCTCACGGAGTGTCCCCCTCATAGCAACCCTTTGAGAGAGGACTTCGTAAGCCATGTGTTCCAGATGAGGAAACGTAAAGCTAAGAGTAAGTAAACTGAAGGGGTCATATAGCTAGCAAGTGGTTTGTCTGTAAGTCAAAATCAGTCCTGAATAACTCCAAAAACCACATTCCTCCTACTTTACCATGAGACCTTCCACTGATCCAACCCTCAGGGGCTCCTCAGAGGAACAAGCAACTAAGAATTACTCATCAAAACTTCCCAGAAGAACACTTGCTTATAGTGTGTGAAACTGTATTTCATTAGCGGAGCTGCATCTCAATCCTGGCTTCCCTGCTTCTAGGCCCAGACATCTTAGTGTTTACTCCCTTACCAAGACCCCATCTCCCATGCAATAATGTTCTAGGGTCTTAAGCTGCACAGGAGAGGAAAGACACTGAGGGGACTTGAGACTCACTGAAAGAACTAGGTTATGTAGGAGGTCAGCCAGGGTCAAGTCAAAGTTATAGGAGAAAAATTAACCTGAGAAAGGAGAAGGGAACTTTTTCTTCTGAGATATTAAGGAAAGATGAGAAAACAAATTTAAAGCCAGACTCTGGGAGGAGGAGTGTTCTTACAAAGGAATCTCATACAAGAGATATTATGTCTGAAAAGCCTTTCAAGAAGATGCTACACAGACATAGGATCTTTGGGCATCTGCCAAGAGTCATAAAAGAAAATCTGGCTCAAGAGATGAAAGTAACATTCTGTAATAATGAGAAGACTCACCATGCTGGGCTCCTGTGCTGTGGAAACACTCATTCCAAAGTAATGTTCATGGGTGGGACACTGAGATACACCACCCAGACCTCCCTGAAATAAGAGCTTATTGCACCAGCTGCTGGGAGTCTGTCAGTGGACAGCCTCAGCTGCCACCCCTTCAGGCAAGTTGCCTTGCCCAAGGTCAAGCCCCTCTTAGGCAGCCCATATCCAGTGTCTAAGTAGTTTTGGAGTAAGAAGACCTTGCTATCTGGTTCAACTCTGGCAAGACCATTCTAGCTCAAGAGCTCTCACAGGCTCGGCCAGGCCATCACTAGGCCTGCACCGTGTTTCAGCATCTTCCTCTACCCAGTCCTGCCTTAGTCTCTTCCTGCAGCTGGTATAAATCCCAAGGACCCTCTTTATAAATATCCGATACACTGATTCTGTCTCAGAGCCTGCTTCTGTGGCATCCCAACCTGCAGCAGTACCTTTTATGAGCAAGATGCCAAGAGCAAAACAGAAAACTGGTGTCCCCCTAAATCCATTCAGACTATCATACGACAGCAGAAAACTGCTCGTTCTGGGGCATGGGTAATTGCTTAAGCAGGCCTCTCGGTTAGCTGAGTTATCAGATCAGTCTCTCATGCTGCAACATTCTTTTCAAAGAATTCACAATGAGTTATTCTTATTTGTAAAACTTTGTGAGATCAGGCTGTCTTGTCTTCACACATATTCACTTAACAAGATTAAGTCAACTCCCACCCAGGCACTGCACTAAGAACTGAGGGTATGGAAATGAAAAAGATTCCCAGCCATTACCAGGCCCCCAGATGAGTCCAGGGCACAAACTCCAAAACACACGAAGAGACATCCAGTGGAAGCCTGAACACAATGTTTTGTGAGTCCACATGATGGCATAATTGGAGTTTCAAGATGGCAGAAGAAGTGGCCAGAATACACAGAAACTATTGCCTTCACTGCAGGCATTTGACTGTAGTAATGAGCAATACAGACCCTGGAGCAAGACTATGTGGGTTTGAATCCTGCCTTCATCATCTTCTAGTTCTTCCTAGGTAAGCTATGACATTGCCTCTCTAGGTCTCAATTTCCTCCTCTATAAGATAGCAGTTTCATTAATGTAAACCAAAAGGACCTGAGACAGGTCCCAATCAGTTTAGAAAGTTGATTTTGCCAAGATTAAGGACACACTCATGACAAATCCTCAGAAGTCCTGATGTGTGGATTTTAATTTTGGTTTACATTAGTTGGCTTGGGCTACCGTAACAATATACCATAGACTGAGTGCCTTAAACAATGAATCATTATATCTCATTGTTCTGGAGACTGGGACGTCCAAAATCAAGGGGATAGCCAACTTGTTTCCCCAGTGAGAAGTTCTTCTTCTGTCTTTCAGATGGCTGCCTTTTTCCTGTGTCCTCACATGGCAGGGACAGGAGAGGGAATAAAATTGCCTGGAGCCTCTGCTTTAACAGGGGCCCTAATCCCATTAGGAGGGCCCCACCCTCATGGCTTTATCCAAACCTAATTGCCTCCCCAAAGGCCCACCCCCAAATACCACCACACCGGGGGTTAAGGCATCAACGTAGGATTTCTGCAGGAGTGGGGAGGCACAGTTCAGTGTGCAGCAAGACAAATAATGTTTTCCTCATGAGATTGTTGTGAGTCTTAAATGAGCCAATATATAGAGTGCCTAGAACAGGGGCTGCCACATATTAAATGCACTATTTTTAAGTGCTGGCTGTTATTATTAAAGCCACATAAGCGGAGCCAAAAACTGGGAAAGGTCAAGTGTGTCAAGGCCTCGTTTGCTGGGGATATAGTTCCTTGGGGTCATGTTGCTTCTCAATGGAAGGGAGAAAAATGAGCTTATTCTTCAGAATTAAGAATGCTCCTATTTTCATGCAAATATTGGCTTGGAGAGCCCCTTTGCAATCAATTATTACTAAGGTGAAAATCCTGAACCTCTCTACTCTCTGCATTTTCATACCTTCCCTCTGCATTCTCATCTTCTACTTGTGATCAAATGCCAAACAATCTCAGAAACACGTCCACTTAAGGGATTACTCTTGTTAAAGAGTATTTAGCTTTTAATCCCACAAGGCACAAGCAGTTTGAAATATAAGACATCATAGAAAAAGAAGAATTTAGCAGGGTTAATCTAGAGGTGAGAGGTGAAAAGGGGTGAAATGAAATCCAAAGGAAACCCATCTCAGTGAAAATATGAGTTTGTTTTAAGAAGAGCAAGAAGTGGTTAATTTTTTCACCCTGTCAATAGCTCTAGCATGGTGTACAAAAATAATGTTTTACTCAGCTCCCATGCTGCCTTTACCTACACAGAGCTTCAGCCTATTTTGTACTGGAGGCAGGCTGCTGGATTAAGTTCTGCGTTCAGGAGATGTGGCATTAATGTCCTTGGTTAAGCAAACAAACGGAGATTTTGAAATCCTTTAGGCTGGAAGAAATGGGTCCCTCATCCCTTTTTAAAATTCTTAAGTCTCATTCCTTGCTTGTTTCATTTAGGCTGCTGAATTCATTGGCAGTTGTTGACAACTTGACCGTTTTGATTGTTTCCATCTTAGACATTTCCATTGTTGTTAGACTATAAAGTTGACAGCCCAAATCCTAAAATCCCTGGTTGGCCTGTTGAATCTATTTATTTCCTGCTTAGTCCTCCTTTAGAAGCAATGGAGCAAGATGTTGTAATTAGAATGGTGATGATGAAAAAGTATGAACATACTCCGTCAGTAGCGGTGCTGAGGGCACAGGTACTCTCATGCATTTTTTAAAATAAGAGCTTTATTGAGATAGAATTCACATATCATAAATTCATCCTTTTAAAGTATAAAATTCAATGGGGTTTAGCATGTTCATAGTTGTGGGAGCATCACCACTAGCTGAATTCAGAACATTTTCATCACACTGAAATGAAATCTTGCACCTAAAACCAGTTACTCTTTAGTTCCTTCCTTCCCCCAACCCCTGGTGGGGGATTAGTGGGATTAATAGATTAACCCCATTAATCTATTTCTGTATGGATTTGCCTATACTATATATTTGGTTATATAGGAATCATATATTATGTGGTCTTTTGTGGCCTTCTTTCACTTAATATTCTCAAGGCCTCATATATCTTGATATAGAGTATAAATTGGCTCAATATTTGAAGGAAAATGTGTCAATATCAATCAGAACTTAAAGTGCATGTACTCAGAAATTTTACATCCAGGAATTAATCTTTCAGAAATACTCCCACAGACATAAAAATAGTTATACAAAGGCATTTATTGCAGCATTGACAAAGATTGAAAAAACTAAATTCCATCAGTTAGAGAGGACTGGTTGAACAGACTGTGATTCACCTCTGCAGAGGAGTGTTGTGCATTCATGCACAGATTGAATCAGTCCTGTATGGAATGGTGTAGAATGATCTCCAGAATCTATTGATAGGCAAACATAAGAGAACACAGCAAGGTACAGAGCAGTGTGTGGAGTTCTAGCTATGTAAAAATATGTATATGTATGTTTATGTATGTATATGCATTTGTGTGTGTGTGTGGTAGGAAGTCTAAAAACGTACTAACAGTGGTTGTCTCTAGGGAGGGAGAATGGGGGTCTGGAGACAGGGAGGGGAAGAGAGGAAGGCTCATTCCTTACTGTATATTTTTTGCTATTGTTTGAAATTCACTTACCAAGTACAGAGAGATTTTGAACATTTTAAATAGAGATGTTCATTAGGCAGCCACAAGGGCAAATTTGGGTCTGGGGACCACACAGGGGATCCCACAGCCTCTTCCCTGCAGGGATTTGTGGTTAGTCACAGTTGGGACTGACACTTCTGTAGAGAGAAGACCAGCTTCTGTGAAGCATAATGATCTACAATTTGAAGCCCAAAGATTTCTGTTCTTATCTTCCCAGACGCCTGTTGTCACCTGCACAATATTTCTACCTGCCCATGAAAGGCAGACATATGCACTTTGATGTCAAAGACCAACCAGAAAGGTAACTTTCGAGATGCTCACCCAACCTCCCCCTGTGTACTGTCTCTTTCTTGAATGCTCCTGACCTTACCGTACCTTTTGGGAGTGGTTCTGAGTCTGTGTTTCCAGCACTGACTCCTTTGAAGAGGACCGTCCGCCTCGGGTCTGGAATGCAGCCCATTATCTTAATGTTCCCCTTGACCTCTGGTGGAAACACCGCCATTTCCTGTCCTGTTTCCTCATCTTCTCTCATCTGCCTAAACACTGACCCCAAGTGGGAGAGAAGATACAAGTTCTCTCCTTGACACCGTTCTCTGCGAAGTCAGTCACTTCCAGTCTTAATTTTAACCAGTTTATTTCCTCCCACCAGTGGTGGGATGAAAGTCAAAGATGAAGTGAAAGACAGATTGTGTAACTTTTATTTTTAAAAGGGTGTTTAATTTTGGAAGGTATGATTAATATTTTAATGCTGCTTATAATGGCTTCATTTATTTTCCACCCAATAAGAAGTGAGAAATCCTGTCTCCATAGCCAAAATCTCATATAATTCCTCCCCAGCAATACAGAAGCCTCTCTGTTGCTACCTAGAGTAAAAATGTCAATACATATCATGTATTAACACTCACCTGTATTTTCTTGACACCTTTTAGATATCTCACCAAATTGCTTTAGTAATCTCTGGCATCAAGAACTGGTGAGAGTATGTGGCATTTTCCTTCCTGTTTGAGTAACAGCTACTAAGAGAGGTAGCAATTAAAATCAAATCATAATTTTTAAACCTTAAGGGAAGCTATTGCCATATTGCTAAGAACATTCAGTCACTGGTTACTGGTATGTCAGCTAACACCTACACTCACTGCGATTAGTGATGAAACAGTAAACTCCTACAGACCTTAAAAACCAAACCTCTCCTTAAAAAAAATCATCCTATAAGTAAACAGTCCTGTTCACACATGTATATGAGATGTTATCCTTTCTCTGCAGTAATAGTGCTCTGCCTTGCCAGTGCTCCTGAGCACTGACTCACTCGTAGGGCATCTGGAAGGTGGACGATTTGTTCCTGCAGCATCATTGCACTCCAAATGTGCTGAGAATGGATGCAGCCTCCGATGCTGCCATGCCAGACCAGAGAGACCAGCAGAGACTAGTGTCCATTCCTCAGCAATGCGCTTGACCTTGAGAGCTATATAGAATGCAAGGGAACTCACTAAAGCTAGCTTCGCGTCTTAAGATTTATATCCTTTTTTGAGATCCCACCCCTAGGACATAATTCAGGCCCAAACCCTCTTCTTTCCAACTGCCACTACCTTAGAGAATAGTGGACTATCTCCAGCTGCACATTTTTGAGTCACCTGTGGGGAGGCACAGGGGGCAGATGGTAAAACATACCAGTGTCAAGGTTCCATCCCAGAAACTCCAAATTAATTAGTGTTGTGCCTGAAATGAGTGCTTTTTAATACCTCACTAGGTGTTTCTAAAGCACAGCTAGGACTGGAAACCACTGGATTCCAGCACAAGCCTTTCTCATTTCTTACCTGGTTTATGGCAAATGCCTCCTGAATGCCCTTCATCTTTTGTGCTTGAGACTGATCATCTTAATGTGTCATAATAATTGAATTATTTTTCTATTAATCCATGTTTGATGTAGAACAACGAAAAAATAAAAATGAGCAGGATGAAGAAAACTATAATCACAATGACACAATATTTTGTTGTTTTTCCTACTGGATTTTTTATGTACATAAAATATTTTCAAAAATGACATCCTGCTCTAATTCTCTGTAATCTTTTAGTCTTTGTTAACAATATACTATGGGCAAGTTTCCACATGATTTGTATTCATTTGAATGGCTACATAGCATCTGAGTGGGTGGCAGTGTCTTCCTGGTTTTTAACCAATCCTTTGTTTTAGGGTTAGGCATTTACATTGTTTTGTGGGTTTTTGTTGTTGTTGTTGTTTGGGTTTTTTTTGTATTTTGTTTTGCTATTACAAACAACATTGAAATGAGCCATTTGGAAAAAAAAAATGTTGTGAGTTGGCCAACTTCCTTAGGATATATTCCTAAAAATACATTTGTTAAATCAGCGTATCTATTCATTTTTAAGAATTCTGGTCCCTCTTACAAATTGGTCTTCTAAACCACTCACATACAGGTAGTATTTAATAGTCTGTTTTTCCAGTTTTTCACTAACCCTGGCATTGTTTTTTTTTTTTTTTTTTTTTTTTTTTTTTTTTTGGTAAGAATTATTTTTTTTTTTTTTTTTTTGTTTTTATTACTAGTGAGTTTGAACATTTTTTATCTGTTTTTGGGAGGACATTTTTGAATATCTCCTTTTGCAAATATTTATGTTCTACAAGGCATCTTCTTTTTCTTATTTATGTGTATGAGTCGTTTGTATATCAAGGCTATTGAATGTCCCTTAGTTTGTCCTGTTTAACTTTTTAAAAACTTATCCTGTTAATTTTAGTGGTCTTGTGGTTTACTTTTAAATCTTTACATATTCAACTCTATCCCTTTTTTCTGTGTGCTTTTGACTTTTCGATGCCATATGTTGAAAGCTTTTCCCCAAGTTAAAAGTATATCTTTACCTGTGTTTTTTTTTTTCTAGTACTTTTATGGTTTTATTTTTTGTGTAATGAAATCTTTGTGGCAAAGTGCAAATATGATCATGCCACTCCTTTCCTAAGCCCTTCACTCTCTCCCCATTGCCTGTGTGATGCAGTTCAAGTGTCCTCATACCCCACACATTATCTGGTCACCCTTTAGCCTACATGTCCCTCTCATCTTTGCTCATAGAGCTCTCTTTTTCTCTGCAATACACTATAGGAGTCTTTTTTCTCCATCTATAAATAGCCTATTATTTCAAGTTCCATGAGAATAGAGACCATGACTGCTTTGATAATCTCAGCACCCAACATAGTATCTGGAATAAAATGTTTACTCAACATTTGCTAAAAGAATGAATAAAACATTACCTCCCCTGGGAACCTACCTCCAATGTCTCTGGGCAGAATCTGTCCTTTTTCTGTTGCATTCCTAAAACATTATTCTGATCACTGTTTTCTTATGATGTCATCATATTGTATTATAAATCATTGGATCTTTGTATATCAATCAGGCTCATACTCACATTTTATCCCTTGCTCCTCAGCAAGGGTGGAACATGCAGAAGGTACTCAGTACATGCTGTTGAAGTCAGATGAATGAATTCTGACGAGGTATCCCTGGCTTGCAATCCTGCCATGTGTATGCCCTGGCATGTCCTTGCATTAAGTAAAGACCTTGACAGTCTGTTTAAAAAAAAAAAAAAAAAAAAAAGACAACCAAATAATTAGGTGATAATACACATGCCCAGGTAAAACCGACAGTCATTAATATGGGGTTAAAATAGTGCACAATAAAAATAGCATCTCAGCATAATAATGAAGCCATGGTAGTAATGCCTTCTGGCACCTGCTTCTGGGGCTATCCATTTTGTCATTAAGAATCAGAGCATCAATCTGGCCCAGAGCCCTATCCCTGAATAAATTAAAAAAATTTTTTAAACCCTCCAGAAGGAGGAGAGAATAACAGCAAGCTAACCAACTAACTTTTCTCCAAGAATGTTGTAGCTAAGTATTACTATGCTTCCATTCAACAGGCAGTGAGAATTGAGTTACTCACACTGTTCCCCTTGGCTGCCTTTAACTTAGGGGTTCCCTGGCATTCAACTTTTTTTCTCCTTTTAAAATATTTTAATATCTTTATGATATGCCTACCCTTCATTATTACAAGCCACCTCAAATCCCTTTAGATAGTGGAGTTTCCATTATAAATAATAAAACATTTTTCTCTGCCTCAGGTCCCTCTGTCCCGAATGCTCAATGAATGAACAACATATACTGAAACTTTGATTGAGAAATAGAATTTCAGCCTTTTCAGAAAGTTGTATTACAAATTGGTTTCACTTAATAGCTTGGAACAGAATTGGAGTTTTCCTTGGATGACATAAATGATCATAATCTCTGACATTTAACTGACCTTGGGCACGTCCTTTTACCACTGCAAGTTTCAGTTTTCTTATCTGCAAAGCAACAATGCGGGTGGGTTCCTTCCCACCCCAGAACTGTATCTAATCATCTTTTCCAGGAAGATAGGGACAAAAGGACCACCCAGGCAGCACAGGGAGAGGAATCTCTCCTTGTATCTGGCCTCGTAACCCTACCTTCTGTCAGTTACTGTGCTGCAGATAAAGGGTAGAGGAATCAATTCCCAGCCCAGCCACACACCACGCCAGGACTGCTCTGCCATTCACAGCAGCTCCCCACCACAGAGAAGCTGGATGATGAGCCGACCAAGTGTCCTGACTGGACTGCTGTTTATGATGTTGTGTTTTCATTTGTGTGCCCAAGAGGCTACTAGCAATGGGTTAATTTGCTCCTCCTACAAAGGAAAGTCTTGCTTTTCTTTCTCAACTATATCTTGGGTTTTAATTAATTAATTTAATTAATATGGGGCTTAATAGCAGAAGTGTTTTGGACCTTGGAGCCTGTTTACCCTCACCTTACCCAAGGGGCACTGTGAACCGAGGCTAGACCCTGCCAAAGACAGTTTTCTGTATTTAGGAGACAAAGTATACCCTCTAGCCTTCAGGAGTGCAGAGTTATCCTAAGCCCACCAAAGAGCCTGCAAAGAATGTGCTAGCAGGACTGGGAACATATTGTCTACTAGCTTTCTCAAAGAAGCAGACATGCTCTTCTCTTCACACTGTTGCCTGGGTCTCATCAAAGGGGAGAGAGAATCTTTCCCTTCCACATCTGGCCAACTAAAGCCACCCAGGAATGGGAAGAATGGAAGTGAGTATCACAGTGGTTCCTCAGCTCACGTTACACCTTCCAGATAAGTCAGTGATACATGCCACAGGGCTCACGTCCTATATTTTGAGGCCCTCCCACAGCTCCAGTAGCCAGCCCATTCTACCAGGTTGTACTCAGGACAAAGGAGGCAGCCCAGCCTAGGTACTTAAGTAGACACAGCATTTGCCCTCATGGTTAAGAGTACAGGCAGTGGTCCTAAACTGCCTCCTTTTGTAACCTGGTTATGTTAACTTGAGCAAAATTGTTTAACCTTTCCCTACCTCAGTTTCTTCATCAGAAAAAAGGGGCTGCTGTGGTAGTTGGTACATACAGGGTGTATGGAACGGTGCCTGGTAGGGAATGAGTCCTGTGAAAGTTAATCACTTTATATACATCAAATAAGACAATTCTACCACCTTTGTTGCCCCAGATGAAGCTCATAGAATGATTCCCATTGATGTTCGTGTTTAAGCTTTAAGCTTTTTTTGTTCTCCTTCCAAGACTTCCTTTGGTAATGTACATTTTGATTGTGTCTGCTGGAATAACAATGTTGATGGTTGGTAGGGAGGATAGAGAGAGAGGGAGAAATAACAGCCATTAACTGCCCAAGAGATTTCTCTGAAAGAACACATGAATAGTGAATGATGACTCGATTTTATCAACAAAACACATAATTATTGCCTTGCATCAAGGGTGAGGTTGACTTAAATCATCGAGACTTGAGAATGACTCATCATCAGAAAATACAGACTATTAAATTCTGTTTGCTTGCTTGTTTTTGCATGTCTAACCCAAATCTTGTGTTATTTCAAATGGTGCTATATTTGCCTATGCTTGTAAATTGAATAACATCAATATGCAAAACTGATCCATTTTTTTTTTCTAGGGGGAACATAATCCCCCAAAGACAGTCCATTGGTGATATGACTTGAATTTTTTCTAATCAAGAAATTTGGATAAACTTGGTGACTCAGAAGGACTGACTACTGCAGATAACCCACTTACACTCAACTAGGTCTTGAGCCATGAATGCATGAGCTTTAATTTGCAAGCCTTTTTCTCCACAGCTAGCCCTGGTTAGCAATGTTATGAAGGAAGGAAGAGTAAAACTGCAAGCTAATAAGGAGGAAAGAGAGGCTGCTTAGTTGATTAATCAGAGCTCTCCATCACATTCAGCCTGGGAGTTTTCGTTCATTCGAGCAAACCCCTGGTACCTTCTATAGTTGTACCAACCACCAGGCACACTAGAAATGTGGCTAATGCTACTGAGGACCTGGTGTTTTAATCTGATTTAATTTTAAATAGTTTAAATTCAAATAGCACATGTGGCTAGTGGCTACTGTATTGCATAGTACAGGTATAAGGACATTTCCACTCAAATCTTCATGATGATACAATGGGCTTTCACAAATCCTTGATAATAAAAGATAAAAGTTGCAAATGTTATAAGTCAATCTTCCCTCCACGAATCTGTACTAATTTTTAATTTCTAAAATATATCACCCCAAATGTGTTTCAGTTTGCCCTCAACATCTTCTTCAAGGTCCTAAGAAATGTCGGGGAAAGAGATAAGCATGGGAGATAATTTTTATTTTCTTTTTCAAGTACCTACAATTCTCAGATATTAGACTGACTTCCTCCATGACTGGCTTTTAGATCAAAGTATCCAAAAATGACTATGCAAATACATTGTCAATGATTTCAGTTCAGGAAGAAGCTGCTCCAAGTGTGATACTGCTGGCTTAGAGTTAGAACTTGAGCAATGCCATTTTGTACAAGACAAAGCTATTTTCCAAAAAAAGGTTGTAACGACTGCCCCATTCTCCTCGCAATAACTGCTGACCTTGGCTTCTGTAAAGTTGCTTGCCTTTACTTATCAGTAACTGCCAGAAGTGCTTGCCTTTGCTCATCAGAAAGTGCTGAAAAGTTGCTTGCCCTGCATCCCCTCACCCTCTTGGTCCTAAATCCAGGATGTGGTTTTTCAGCTTAAAACCCCCGGTCCGCCTGAGCTCAGGGCCACAGGTTGGAGAGACGTGAGTACTCTGTGGTCTCTGGCATAATAAACGACCCTGCAATTTGGCATACTTTTGTCTTGGTGTAAATATTTTAATCTCTCATTTCAATACCTCACAAGATCTCATTATTCTGAATGACATGGAAAAATCATGTACACATTGCCCCTTCCCTATCTCCTTCTTTTCTGGTGTAGAACTGCAAATCCCATTAGCTGATTTTCTCTGTCCCCCTGAACGATCTGTGAGTGACTCACGCTTTAGAACATCTTTGCTGCTGAATTACTTGGAAAGGCATAAGTTGGGATGGTGGCAGGGACAGGCTAAAGGTGGAGGAATAATATGCACCTCGTTTGCAAATTTTCATTTCAGTCATTTAAAAAGTAATTAGGAAAAGGAAAGGTCCCGACAAGATAAAATTCAATTCCCCCCTTTTAATGGATTAGGAGATTGAGGAAACATAAAGGTAATCCATCATCGCATTCCTGCCGTCACCAGAGGTGTCTGTTTCAAAGAGCCTCTATTTCCTTCACCGGGAGGACACAGGCCTTTGTGTGCTCATTTGGGTGTCAAGAAATGCAAAAATGATGAAACTACAGAACTGGAAACAGCGGGTTCTCAGATCAGACCTGAAAATGTCTGCTCTGTGTTCTGTGGGTCTTTGCTTCTTGTGAGTCCAGACACCTGTCACAAAACTATGTGGCTGTGGGTGGCCCTATTTGTAAGATTTCCAAGCCATCTGACCCGAGATAAACCTTGGTGCTTTTTAAGAGCCAGCTTAGGTGCTGGACCAAATGGTGAAAAATTGCTTCCTGACTAATTGATGAGCCAGGGTGCTTTGATGTTACAAGTGTGGATGGAGCTTAATGCGGCGGTATCATGAGGAACATTGTATCATCAGCGGGATGTGGCAAACCACTCCTCAACTGCTTACCAATAGGCAAACCCTCAATAATGAGTTGTTTTAGAAGCAGAGGTTATGAGTCATTCACGTAGATTCCAGGTAGAGGCTGGTCCTAGGCCCCAAGTGACACTGATATAAAAGTGTTTATAAGCATTATTTTAGGACAATTTTACAAAATCACAGAAATCATTCACTGAGCCTTTGGTGTGTTTTTCACACATTATCTTTAACATCACTACAACCATTTTTGATGGGTTCAAATATTTTTTCTCCTCTCCAGATGAAAGAATTGAGACTTAGAATAAAATTCCCACCCAAGATCATGCATTCAAAAAGTGGGAGAACTGATATTCAAATTTAGGTCTTTCTGCCCCCAAAGTGTGTGATTTTTCTGTTTCACTAAGGCCAGCTGCAGAAAGATGCACGTCTCAGCTGTTTTCCAGTATGATGTATCCGAAGGACAAGAGGAGGAATTTCAAGAACATCTCCAGTTTTCTTGCCTTAGAGCCTCTACCAAAAAAGGAGAAGAGAACTATAAAAGCTAAGGATAAGAGCCCTGGAAGTATCTGCTATGAAAAATGGCCTTGGGGCCAACTCAGTATTTACTCAGTTCCTAGAGGAACTGAGCTGGAGTCCTCATTAGTGGGGTGTGTCCTTGGTAAACCAATTATTAAACCCTGGTATGTGGGATGAAAGGGATTTGTGTTTAGTTTTTGGCTTGATCAATTTCTGATGACTATCCACAAAAATTACAAATACATAAACATTTTTCTACAGCAATTCTTCTTTCAGAAAAGTAACCAAAAGATATACTTGTATATCTGCTAAAGGATGAATGTACTAGGTTGTTCCTTGCAGTATTTTGTAGCAGTAAAAAATAGGAAACAACTCAAGTTTTTCTCAATAGGGAACTGATTCAATAAATTATAGAACATCCAGGCAAGAGAATACTATACAACTATAAAGAAGAATGAGAAAGCTCCCTATAAAATGTTACAGAAAGAGCTCTAGCATGTACAGTTAACTGAAAAAAGAAAGGTATTAAACATTGTTTATAACATACCATTTGCGTAAAGGAAGAAGCAGCTCGTGCTTCCTGCTAGAACATAAAGAGACTATGGAAGAAACTAAGAATAGTGGTTAGCATGGCGCTGGAGAGAGCATGGCAGATGAGAGACAAGGATGGTCTGGAGTGTTTTACCCTTTTGGGATTTTCAAACATGCAAATGCAATAGTATTCAATGAATAAATCAAAAGATGAAAATGGCGTGTCCTATGGCAAAAGATACATTCTCTGGGCCAGGTGCGGTAGCTCATACCTGTAATCCCAGCACTTTGGGAGGCCAAGGCGGGCAAATCACCTGAGGTCAGGGGTTCAAGCTCAGCCTGACCAACATAGTGAAACCCCGTCTCTACTAAAAATACAAAAATTAGCCAGTCATGGTGGCAAGGCGCCTGTAATCCCAGCTTCTTGGGAGGCTGTGGCAGAAGAATCGCTTGAACCTGGGAGGTGGAGGTTGCAATAAGCCGAGATCGTGCCACTGCACTCCAGCCTAATCAACAAAGTGAGACTCCCTCTCCAAAAAAAAAAAGAAAGGAAGAAAATACATTCTCCGAGGACATATTCACAGCAGGGCTGTGCGTACTTTCTTCTGCAGTGAAGAACACTAGATTCTTAGGCCAATGGCCAGGGTCCAAATGCTTACTTTGCCACTTCCTAACAGTGTTAAATTTTCTAAGCCTCAGTTTTCTCATTTTAAATAAAAAAGAGAGGAGGAAATAACATGACTGTTCTAAAGGTTAACCAAAATAATGTGAAAAAGTACATGATTAACCTTAAAATCTCCAATACATGGCTGTGTCACTCCAAGGCAGTGAACTCAAGGCCTGGGAAGACCTGCCTTGCTAAATATAAAGCAGAGCTCCAGAGAAACCTCCTACCTCCTCTTTTGGCCTTAAATTTTACTAAGAAGCCTTGTCAGAATGGACTTGAGACACTTAGAAGTGCTTCTCCTGTACCTTCCAGCGTAGCGATGCAGCCAGCCTGAGTGCCTAATATCCAGGTGAACCCATCTTCCCTCCTGACCATTGTTTTTCTTTATCCTGTGACTGCTCCTGGTAGTAAAGAAAATCAATGTCTGATTCTAAATTCCAAGAGACCAAATTTTTATCTGGACACGGGTGTCTCAAAATTATCAGCCCTAAGCGATGGCAGTGATGATTGCACAGCTTCCAGGAAACAAAGCCGGAGGCAGCTATTGACTGCATGGATGTTACACAACTGCCAACAGGCGCGTGGTGGCTTTGATTTTCCATCATGAGATAAGAGATGGAAGATAATTTCTTCAAGATTGCATTTGGATTTTTGAAGATAAAATTCCCGGACCGAGCTGCCTGCTTTGGCTGTCCCTTCTGGCATGTACTGCCACCTAAGGGCTTGCAGCTTAGCTCCTTTGTGGGGCCTTTGCTTCTGCAACATGGCCCCCTTAGTTTTTGCTGATGGCTTTTCTCCTCAACAGTAACACGCCTCCGAGAGGGATACTTCTTGCCCTTTTAGCACAGATGAGCATTTTAGCAGTTAAATTGGTCTGAGTTCTCACTCTGCACACTCTCGTAAATCTAGATAAATCCGTTCTCTCCCCTGCTATACAGGAAGAGCTTTTGCTTTCTGGTAACTAAAGCTCCCGTCCTCTCCCTCCTTTTTTCCCCCGTTGCCTTTTCTCTCTCCATTTTCAATATTGAGAAAAGTTTCCTCTATCCTGATTTGAATAAAACAATGCTTAAGACCTGGTTACTTGAAGCAGCTGAAGTACCCCAGGGTACAAGCCTCTTCCCTGTCTCTCAAGAAATGGAGAGCTGAGCCTTCGCTCCTCCAGTGCCTGCTGCTTTGCCCCTTCTCCTGCTCCGTCCCTCAGACTCTGAAACCCAGGATGCCTGCAACCCTGACTGCTCATCAGCGATGGAGTCAAGCCCTGCACTCCCCAGTTGTGCTGCACATCCTCTGTCCTTGTTCAGACCGCTCCCTGACAACTCTGAAATGGGCTTTCTTTAAGCACTCCCATTGAAAGAAAAAAAAATTACAGAGACAAGCTGATGTGGAAGGAGTTATTTATCAGCTCTGATGACAAATGTGCAATTCACTCACTCCATTCTAAACAATAAAATCTCTAACTTGCACATCTGACTTAGACCAAAAAATTTGATTGTTTTAACCCTTAATAAATGCTAACATAACGCCAAGCACTGTTTGAAGTACTGGTCCAGACATCAGCAGAGACTGAGCCAGAGATTCCATGGAAGGGAAGGAATAATTTTATGGAAGGGAAACCAGGAAAGGCAGGACAGAAGCAGATAGGGGAAAGAAGGTGAACAGCGTACGGCTTCAGAAGTCTAGCCCCAGCCTGATCCTACAAGATCTCTGACAAGTGGATTGTACCACACCGTTTATTCCTCCAGAAGTAAGCGTGCTGGCTCTTACAACCCTGAACCAGTAGGTCATTAGCTACCGGCCACTTGCAGTAGGGGGTGCTGGGAGAGTGCATAACAAGCATCCCCCACAAGACAGCGTCTGTCAGCCAAGGTCAGCCTCTTGAGAAGAACGCAGGTGTAAGTCTTTCCATCCTACCCCACCCCCCTGCAAAGTCTTGTTCTGTTGCCCAGGCTGGAGTGCAGTGGCACAATCTCAGCTCACTGCAACTTCCGCTTCTTGGGTTCAAGTGATTCTCCTGCCTCAGGCTCCTAAGTAGCTGGGACTACAGGCGTGCACCACCACAGCTGGCTAATTTTTGTATTTTTAGTAGAGCTTCCCCATGTTACTCAGGCTGGTCTCAAACTCCTGACCTTAAGTGTTCTGCCCACCTCAGCCTCCCAAAGTTGTGGGATTACAGGCATGAGCCACAACACCCCACGAGGTCTGAATCTCCAGTGGCCCAGACCTTCAGCAGGTGGGGATGGGTACCTGCATGGAGTAGTCATAGCATCTGTGGCAGCACTCTGCTTATGTTAAATTATTTAATTGACACATCATTTCAGGTAGATTACTATTATTATAATCCCCACATTACAGAAGAGGAATCTGAGACACCAGGACAGCAAGTATATTGAAGTTCACACAAAGCGGTGATTGAAACCAGTCTGACTAGCATCTGTGCATAGCCTCCATGTGAACCTTCTCTTTACATTGGAAGCTGTGAAGCAACATAAATGGGCAAACTTTTTTCCTTATCCACTAACTGGGTCACTTTGGTTAGTGGTCACATCCACTCAGGCAAAAGGATTATTTTATTTCACCATCAGATATTAAATATTTTTCATGACTGCAACATAAAAATTGACCAAGACGAATACTTTTGAAAATAGAACAAAGACTTGATAGCAACGTTATCACACCAAAAAAATGCAATAATATGTATTACTTCATTTCTAATTTTAAAGCACAGTTCATTCTCTACATTTTATTAAATCTATTATCAATTTCAAGGAATATTATTTTAAAGGCTGAAATAAAAATTAAAGACAGTAGGAAATAAACTCTTCACAATTGTGTTATGATAAAGTTTTGAAACTATGCCTTAGAGCAGAAGTCCACGTACCACTCCCCATCTTTATAACTGTCTTCGGTCATTTTCTTTCTCCTGACATCTTCAATTTGACATGAAAGATGAGACAGGGTTACAATTTTCAGCGCTATGGTTGTATAAATGGTGTGGAACAGAACTTGATGTTTAAGAAAATATTTTCAGAACAGATTATTGAACATCTATGAAGGATGCAGAACATGTTTCTGTCACTCAAACTAATGACATACTTTAAAAAAAGCATTAGCATGTGGACCAATGCCAAGATGAGATTAATAATGCCATACTACGACCTGAAAATAATAGAAAATCTAGGAAACAAACGCATTTCATCTACTTCCTATGCTTAGTCACAAAGCTAATCCCTCCCAAACAAATTTTTAGAAAAAAACCAAAGTGGACTCTTGAAATAAAACCCGAAAGCCTTCTATTCCAGACAGTTTTGTACTCTGTCCGTTTAGCATTATTCTTTTGAGATAGAGACAATCTCCCTGGGAACCCCAGACCATGTGTTTCCTGCAGTGTCTTGGCTGAGCTCAGCATAGCCTAGGATTTCACTAGGTGTTAGGTAGTAAGATCTACTGTGACGGTGTGGACTTCCCCTTAAGGGGCTTATTAGTAGGTCAGAATACCTAGCAAACCTTCCTAAAAGTGGTCCCAGAGGAGCTGGAGAAGGTTAACCAGAGTCGATGTGGCTATGAGGGACCAGCTGAAATAGAGCAGCTGAAAACTCTCATGGACCCTTAGCTTAGATAAGCAAAAGCCAGGAGGAGAAGGAGAGAAAAAAGTCTATTTTCTGACTCTCAGAAGGGAAGGAGGAAATTGGCTAATTACATTTGAGGACCCAGGTGAGGGAAAAGTCTCCTTGATTTGGCTAACCCAGGAAGGAAATAAATTCGTTAAAAAATTAGAATATTGAAACTGTAACTTTTAGACCTTTTTGAATGCTTGAAAGTGGAGAGACTAGTCTTGGGAAAAAGCAGACATCTCTGTATTTGAGCATCTCAGAGAAGTGTTAGTGCCACCATGCTGTTTGCTTTAATGAAAGGAGTCTTTCTTGGACCTTGTCCAAGTCGGTCTCATTGCCAGAGCACCCAGAGGACCTCATACTGAAGTGGCCCTTCGGCCCCAGAGCTTTCTGTTCCAGCTCCTCCCCACTTCCCAGGCCCGCAGCTTCACTCACCTCCTCTCTTTCTTACCTCTTTAATCCTCCCCTTTCCACTGGCGCCTTCCCCTTGGCCTACAAACACGCGCATCTCCAGACCCCCAAGAAACAACCAAATCCTCCCATGACCTTGTCTCCCTCTCGAGTTACTGTCCCGTTTTCATTCTGTAACCACCCACCACTCACTTCCTCTACTTCCTCACCCCGGTTTACTTACTGACTCCCTAAAGCCTGGACCCTGCCCCACCATGGAAAGTGTACCCCTGGAGGTCCCAAGCCACACATCCGGTGGCTTCTCTTTCCTCCTCCTCAGCTTCTGTTGCAGTTAACTCTGTGAATCACTCCCTGCCAAAGTCTTCTCCTTCGCTGTTCTGGACACAGTGTTCAGCTGCCTCACCTGGGCCTCCCAGACCATCATTGCTGAGTCTTCTCTGCAGGTTCTTCCACCAACCACTTACGTGTAGACACCCGCTAAGGTTCAGTTGCTTTCATCCTTCTCTCTTCACTCTGTGTGTTCTCTCTGATGAAGTAATCCACTTTCCCAGGTTCCGCAATCATTTCCAGGTGACACACTCAGAGACTGAAAAATATTTAATGTCTGCACAGCCCCAACCCCTCTACTGAATCCAGGCTTGCAATCCAAGCTACTGGATAACTTGCAGGCACCTCAAATTCAACAGTTACAAAACCAAGATCATTATCTTTCTTGTTGAATCCTTTCTTTCCCCGAAATTCCTTTCTCTTTTAGTGGCATCAGTACTCAGTCTCCGCTCCTTAGGATCCTCTTTGACTTGTTCCTCTCTTTCGTCTACCACGTGTAATTTAATTTTAAAACCCTGATGATATGTCCTCCACTTTCTGTTTCTGTCTAAGACCTTCTTGCTACTCCCACTGGCCTAGGTTAGGCTTCTCGATGACCTCCTTATCACTTAAAGAATTTAACAAGTCTGTGGGCTAGTTCATCTTCCTATTCCTCATCACCTCCTCTAATCCATCTCACTCTGACATGAAGCATTAGGTCATCAAACTGATGACATGCTTACCATGTTCAAAAATATTTCATGGTTCCTGTCAGTTAACAAATAAGCTTGACTTCCTCTGCCTGAGCACCCAGGTCTTCTAGAGACTAGTGCCCAGCATTGCTTCCTGTCACTCTCCCTTCCACAAGTTATGCATCCTGGTATTCTGCTTACTGAATGTATTCTGCATTTCTGCATTGTTTTCCTGACTTTTTAGTATTTAATTTATGTGAAGACACTTATAGTTGCTGCCTGCTGAAATCCTACCCAGACTTCTAAGGTTTCGATTAAAAACTACAGCACTTCCTCCATGAAGTCACTCCAGATAACATCCTTCCCCCGACAAGAAATTACTCTTTCCCTCCTCTATAAACAACCCCATAACTTCTATTATAACATGCTACTCCAACAGCTGTAAAATAGCAGAACAGCATCACTGGAGTTTGCTAGAAATCTAAGATCATGGGCATGATCCCTGACTGAGCATCCGTGGGGGTGGAGACTAGGACTTGTGTTTTAACAAGTTTGCCAGATGATTCTAAGACAAGCTAGTTTCACCGTGACTGCATTCAAACCTTTGCCCTAGAGCCACAGGACATGCTTGAATGTGTCTTCCTCCCTAGACTGTGAACCTCTTGAGGGCAGGACTAAGCCATATTGTCATTTTTTCGTAGGAGCTTAATGCAAGCTTGTTGAGTAGCCACCGGTGGTATCTTTGTGTGGCCCTAGAGTACTGCTCAAGGACTATGGGTTCTGCAAAGAATTTGCTACACATCAATACAAGAATCAACCCTGCAGGTGCAGTTTCTCTATTTTATTTGTCTTTCTTTCTTTGCTAGATTTGATGTCAGTGGTAGGAAGAGAGGAGAATGTTTTATTTAATGTAAATATCCAGGAAGAGTTTCCTGACCAACTCTTGACTTCCTCTTGGTTTACTACTGAGTGCTAAGGTAGAAAGTGAGTGCTATCAGACATTTATTACCTAGACCAGGCACTATGCTGTTTTTGTTTAATCCTCACAACAACCTATGATTACTTTCATTTTAAAGATGAGTGAACTGAGGCTCACAGAAGCTAGGAGCTTCTCTATGGTTGTGCAGCCGGAAGTCTGAGACTATAGATGCCACTTGGAACTATCACTAACTCCCCTCTATGGTCTCATGCCTACTAAGTAGGTCTGGACTTTTCATGGAAGACTGAGGATTCTCTGTGGGCCTCCTGAGACCACACGCTTTCCCAGCCCAGTGGTTAAACCAGGTTTTACTGTGTGTCTGTGAGCCCTGCCTTTGCTTCTGGCCTTCTCAAGCACTAAAAACTCCCTGGCTGTAATAGCATTTTCTTGCCAGTTTTCAGTAGACTCAAGGTCAAGGCAATTATCACCTGGACAGAGCCTCCTGCCCTCAGACAATGGTGAGAGGAGATGTTCCTCAAACCTACAGAAATCTGCCTGGAGCATTCTGAGTCATACACCCTATGAGTCAGGAGCCCTCTGAGTTGGAGTAGGCAGCAGGGCCGTTGGTTTTTATGGAAATGTACTCAGAACTCCTGGGGTTATGTTAATTGGCCTTTTAAGCCCTGGCAATCTCCAGTTTGGCATGGGGATGCTTATTCACAATTGTCCGTCAGATAAAGAGCAATTGATTTTGGACAAAGCCTGTGGTCTGGAAGGCTCTCCTTGCTGGATCCCAAAGCACCAAGGGCACACCCCTGTCTAGAGCTCTGGCCCAGGATTTACAGCCTTGGACTTGAGAGCTAAATAAAAAAAGTCAGACTCATGATTCTGCCATGGGCTTTTCTCAGGCACAGGTTTTCCAGAGCACCAGGAATAGATACATGTTTGGAACTGGGAGTTCAGAAAGCTGGCTTGGGCCCCAAACCTAGTCCCAAGTTACCTTTTATTGTCTGGGGGAAGAGAAGGCACTGAAGATGAGGAAGGGACAACTACTTTGGCAGTTACTCCCACCCAGCATCTAGAAAGAAAAACTCCAGCTGGCGAGTGCTTTTACCACTTAAAGAGAAAGTTAACAGAAATATCGATTGTCTTCATTCGTTCATTCACTCAGTAACCACCCTTTCAGCACCTACTGAGTATCAGGTGTTGTTCTGGGGGCTAAGTTACAAGGAAGACACCATGATTCCTTCCCACAAGGTAATCCCAATCTAACAGGACACCTGTATTAGTGACTTCCTAGTCCTGGAAGTCTAGGTGTGACTTCCTGGCTCCACTCCCACACCTGCAGGCTCCCACAGGAGCCCCTCTGATGTCCTCTCCAGGCAGACACAGCCTTACATTCCCAGGTACCTCAGCCCTTCCTGAAGCCACCTTCAGTCTTAGCCGAGAGAATTCTTTGTTTCTCCCTAGCTCTGCTGAAGCTCCTGCTCTCAGTCCATTAGAATCCCTCATTCTTTCTAGAAAGCTGAGGAGAAAAATATTACCTCCTTGACAAATGTGATTCCCCATCCCAGATGCCAGTCTTAACCACAGGCTTAAGAGACTAGAAAATTCAAAAGTGATTAGGATTAGTCACATCCTTATTCTGAAACTCTCCCCTACAGACTTTAAGAACCAGAGAAACAAAAGAATCCCATTCACCTCCCCCTTATGCTGTCATCTCCCATCTGCAGGAAAATGAAAGAGAAGCCAAGAGAGAATGATGGTGGGCAGCCAGATGGGTGGAAAATGGTGGACACCAGGCAGAAGAAAGCCTGCTGGCAAGTGCTCTGAGAGGACGCTCCTCTCTCTGCTTCTGTGAGGGTCAGGAGGAACAGACAGAAGACCCATAGAGCAGGGGCAGATGGGGATGAAAGGGGAGTGTGAGGTGGGGTGCCCCTACTGGTCTCCTCCAGTATTGCAGACACCTGCTGTCCCTCAGTACCAGGGGGCTAAGAGTGAGTCCTCCTTTAGCCCAACCTCTCTGGAGTGCGTAATACCTGCAGGTGCTGTTTCTCTTTTCCCTCAAGATGGGCAATGGGGGCCAGGCATGGTGGCTCACGCCTGTAATCCCAACACTTTGGGAGGCTGGGGAGGGCGAATCATTTGAGGTCAGAAATTCAAGACTAGCCTGGCCAACATGGTGAAATCCTGTCTTTACTAAAAATACAAAAATTAACCAGGCATGGTGGTGGGCACTTGTAATTCCAGCTACTTGGGAGGCTGAAGCATGAGAATCGCTTGAACCTGGGAGGCAGAGGTTGCAGTGAGCTGTAATCACACCATTGCACTCCAGCCCGGGCAACAGAGTGAGATTCCATTTCAAAAAAAAAAAAAAAGGTGGGGAATAGAGTTTCAGACTGAGGAGGTAACCAATGGACCCTAATTTTATGGTCCATGGGGGCAATTAGCCATGCAAAGGACCAGAGAGCCGAGGTGTAAGTTACGTCCAGATAAGCAAGCTCTGCCTTTTACATTAGGAAAGAGAATCCCTTAGACATCTCTGTGGCATGGGAGGTGGTAGGGAAAGAAGTCAGTGCCCACAGCTGTGGAGCCTGGAGAGAAATGAGATTTCAGTAGAAACAAGAATAATTGCCTCTCAAAAATGAGGGGCAGGAATAGGAAGGTGGGAGTCAAAACTCCTACAAGCTGGTTCTGTTCTTTTCTAGAACAGAGCAGCTGATTACACAGAAATATTTTTGCTATCTATCCTCACTTTTAAGCTAGTTATAATCCACCTAAAGTTTGGTAAGTTTTTCTCTTCAAGTAAAAAGTACATCAGAACTACTGTAAATGACATCTACTAATTGCAGATATAGATAACATCCAATGACTTCCCTTACTTCTGGCAACATCATCCAGTTTGTGCTGGTTTATCTGCCTAATCTTCCCTCCCCAGATCCATTATCCACCGATATCCACCCAACTCTGAGCTGGCCTTGGGTATCTGATCCTTATGTCTGTGTACCACTGGGTCCCATTCCTCTGGCTTCCAGTTGGTTTTGGTCAAAGAGAGGCACCAGCAGGAAAGTGGAGGGCAAATGATCCTTATCTTAAGTTGTCTTAAAAACCTCAGGGGAGGCCAGGCACAATGGCTCACACCGGTAATCCCAGCACTTTGAGAGGCCAAAACAGGTAGATTACCTAGGGCCAGGAGTTCAAGACCAACCTGGCCAATAGGGTGAAATCCCATTTCTACTAAAAATAGAAAAATTGACTGTGTGTGGTGGTGCACACCCATAGTCCCAGGTACTCAGGAAGCTGAGGCAGGAGAGTTACTTGAACCTGGGAGACAGAGGTTGCAGTGAGCCAAGATCACACCACTCTACTCCAGCCTAGACGACAGAGCGAGACTCTTTCTCAAAACAAAAAATAATAATCTCAGTTGAATGCACCTCCTGGTTCTTGCCAGGACCCTGTGTGACACACCACATTCTGTGCCAATCTCCTACCCAGCAACAATCCAGCAGTTCATCTCGCTGTTTACTGTGCCCAATAAACTATTGGATGGCATTGGTAGGGAGTTGGAGAGCTTACTTTTGTAAACAAGGAGAAACTGACTGGATGTTAAGAGTGGCATCTTTATTTGTATTTGAAAGAAGAGGCTAGAAAATATGTAGGTGGAATGGGGGGGTGAAGAAATTCTTCTGCATACAAATAGGAATACTTTCCAATTTTTTTTCATATTTTTCATGGAGGTCTCATGTGCTGGTTACTGTGTTAGGTCCTGGGGATGTCAAGATGCCTAAGGAGCCTACAGTTTAGTGGGGGAGGAAGAAGTGCAAAGTAGTAAGAGCTAGGTCAGAGATATGCATGAATCTGAGACAAATACGGAAAGGAGCAGCTAACTAGAGAATTGGGAAAGGCTGCCTAGAGGAGGTGATCTCCAACGTGAGTCTTAGTGGTGAGGGGGAATTCATGAGGAGAGAGGTGCCTGGAAGGGAAATTTCCAAACAAGGACATTCCAGGCAGAGATGCACAGGTTACCATGTATTTTCATACTCTGGGGTAGCAATCTTAGGATTAAAAATCTACCTACCTCAGTGGTTCTCACCCTGCAACTCTGCATGTTGAAATCATGAGGGAAGCGTTTACAACATCCTGATGCCTGGGCACCCCTAGACTTACTCTCAAGCAATAAAGTTAAACTTCAGGATCCACTCACTTGCACAAACTGTTTCCAAGGCCCCGGGATAGAAGGGATCACAGTGATGTGTTCATAAAGTCATACTTTTGTAAAAGTTGTAAAAGTAAGATATTGTTTTGTTTTTCTTAACCAGGCCCTGAAACTGTTTGCTCCTTGGGCCCCACGGACCTGGATCTGTCCCCAGATCTCGGTATTACACCAGCTCAATTCAGTCAGTCTCTGGAGATGTGGCCTGGCCCTCGGCATGTTTGGAAAGCTGCCTCAGTTTGAATTTAATGTGTGTCCAGAGTTGAAAACATTATACATTTTAAAAGCTGGAAGAGATCTGAGTCCTAGCAAAGTTCTCTCACTTTAAAGCTGAAGTAACCATAACCCAGGGAGGAGAAGTGATGGGCCAAAGGTCCCATAGCTCACGATTGAAGAGCCAGGACCTAGTTTCCCCAGCTCTGCTTCCATGCCCCTCCTGCTTAAATAAATGGCTATTTCAGGAACAAATGCCAGGTACCAAAACACATATGCCAGGGCTTGCCCTAGCTTTGTTCAAAATCTGGGTCTTCCAGCCCTGAGCCCATTAGCAATTCATGGGGCTTGCTGAATCAAGGAGGCCCAGACAGGACTACAGTGGGGGCAATAGGGTAGGGGAGTGGAGGTGTGTGATGATGGCTCTTAAAGGCTGGAATCAACAGGGAATGCCTTTGGCTAATCCAGTTGAAAGTCCCCAGGGTCAGAGAGAATAGGCACAAAATTATAGCTGTCCTAGCCAGGATCTCCCATGAGAGGCTTTTCCAGAGCTGGTTTTTACCACACTTGCTGTCTATGTAATTATCACCTGAACAGAGCCTCCCCTTTTCAGACAACCCTGTATCATGAGAAGCCCATGAAACCCACTGAAATATGCCCAAGGGCCCCACTGAGTCATGCAAAACATTTTACCCTCATCCTGTAAGGCTATTCATTTCATCATAGTGCACTTCCCAATGCACTCGTAATTAGTCTTTAAAGACTTCAAAATGCCTTTTAAAGAAGTACTCCTGTATAAAAAATCGCTGGGGAAAATAGAAATTACAAAGTGATTTAGGGAAACTAGAATAACCCTGGCTTGCCTGGGAACTGGAGTAGTCTCTGGGCATTTTCAGACAGGCCAGTTAAGGGCAGAGGGGACAAGAGGAGGGATGGAACTCCAAGCCTCCATGTCTGTGTGTGGAGGAGGGGGCAATTGGGGCTTTCACCCTTAAAAGGAGGCTGTATTTAAAAGGAGATAGAAAAGTGTTTGAGTTGCTATAAAAGAAGAGGAGTGAGGGGCAGGAATGCCCACACCAAGACAGCAATCTCCCACCATCCTCCAGCATAATGATGGCTGGATGTGAGGCCATGTCTCTTGGATGCTACCTTACTCTTTAAAAGATATAATTGGTATTATTACTACAATGTTGATGAGACATGGATATTGCTAGTTATGCTTTTACATACCTGGAACTTCCTCTTCCTACCCACCACAGCCATGTACCCCTGACTGCTCCTGACAGGCATGTAGGCGACTTGAGCAGCACCATGTGGTGGGGGCCAGGTGTGGTTGGCCAGTTGTGGATCCAACCTGGGATCTCTCAGCTCCCATAGTGTTAGACTCAGGTTGAGGAAGACAGATTCTTGCTTGTGTACATGGGGGAAGAGGATGAGAAAGTGCTTCACTCGAGACACTTTATAGGGATCTTCTACTCAATAAAGCATAAAAATGTGAAAGAGGATCTCAGCCATCAGGTGTTATCTGGCCTCCTGTCACAGATCTCTGATTTAATGCTTATTGACAGAAAGATGGAGCCAAATGTTGGAATCCAAACAGGATGGATTTGAGGAGAAATCGGGTGGAGTGCTCTAGCTTCAGAAAATTTATGGTCATCCTTGCTTCCTTGCTATGGGAATAAATCAGTCTCAGGGCATCTAAATTACATGTTTGCATTGTTACATCCTAACTGACAAAGTGTAAGTACCTACTTCAGCTTACGAGCTATTGTAAGAAGATTAAGGCATGGCTCCTGTGCTTAAGAAACATCCTTCTAGACAGAGGAGAAAGCCTCAAAAGCTGCGTGTACTTGGGCAGACCTTCACAATACTTATGAGTGTGAAATGTGCTACTGTGTATAACAGTGCCTGGCCCTTAGTAAGTCTTCAATAAGTGGCAGCCACTGTTGTTGCTATTGTTTCTAAGAGTTGAGTCCAGGCCAAACATGCATTAGGAATGATTCCTCCCTCTTACAGGGGGCAATGTTTACCCCCAAATTCCCCTTTTCCTCTCTGCTGATCTACAAGGAACAATTCAACTTCCCCTACCCGCACCAAAAAAAACCCTTATACTGAGACCAGATTAGCTGTAGAGACCCCCACCCAGGCAGTGCTGAAGGCATTGAGAAGCAGACACCCAGATAGAACAGCAAGTGGGACCATCTTGGGGCCAAAAGCCTTCTGAACTGAGAGCCTCAGGGGCTGACAGCATTCCGGGCTGAGGGCCTCGAACAGACTCTGACTCATGTATTTATTCTCTGAACAGGTGATTATTATTAGCAGATGTTCAGTATTTTCTCATAACACAAAAATATACCAATTAGACAGCTGGTGCCTGCTTACCACTGATCACAGACAAACTAAAAAGTATTCATGAGGAAGCCACGGGGGCAGGGTCAGATATCCCATGCTTAAAGAATTGTTTTAACTGGTGTATGATATTTATATATTGTCCTGCCACTTTCGAATGCCCCAGGTCATTTTCTACTTGGTGGGTGGGGGGCGGCTAGGTTTTCCTTGCCATTGTTGTTCTTAGCAAACAATATATTTTATCATACACTCAGCATTTCTCAGCAATCATACACTTAGCATTTCTCAACATTTTCCCCTTCTTTCTTTGACAAAGCTAGGTAAGCAAGCACAGCTTTATCTTGGTGAACTATTCCTTGGGGGATTCGAGATCTGCACCTATAGACTGCAAAAAGAGAAACAAAACAGATCAATAACATAATTACAACAGTAATCGTAGATTCTCCAAGTGTTTTCACCCAAATCCCTGGATTTAGGGCTGCCAATCCATCAGCAGCTTCCTCAAGCACCTCAGATTCTGAAATCAAAGTGAGATGTGCTTTGAGAAGCTTGAAAAACTTGTTCTTTTAATTTTCTCATATCCAGTGATAGCCAACATGCCCTTCCAGCTGATGTTTTACTCTTTCCCAATTATGTTCTGTCTCATTACGCTTTTAGAGTTAATAAAGTCAATCTGTAACTCTCCCACCACCAAAAGATACGGGGGCTTTAACCCAGCTCTAAACCTAAAGAGATTGTATTCCTTATAAACTCCAGTGAGTAAGAATTAGGGCCTGATCTTCTATTATGTTTTCCTTCCCAGACTTCTATTGGTTTTAGGGCCATAGGTACTTTTCAAATTCTTTTTATTCAGCTTTTATCATTGGCCAACCCATTTTTGGTCATGGTCCTACTAATCCTCCATTTACATCTACTCAGGGATCTAATCAAGTCATGGGCCAATATGTGAAATTTCCTTTTTCTTCTATCCCAACTCCAGAAATGCTCACTGTAATGGTGATAACCGCCATCATACTCATGGTAACAGGCTGCCCTGCTTTCCTCAGGTTTTCCTCAGCCATCTGTGAAAGCTTTAAATGTCTGGATGGTACCCACACCAGCTTCCGATTCGGACCTGGAGAAACACAAATCCTCTACCCCATATTATTATATTGCCTTTTTTCCAATTCTTTGTGAGTGGCTCTCGCCACCAGATTAATTTCTCCCTTGGATTGTTTATTCAGCTATTGTTCAGCTGCTGTTAATTGTCCTCCTCTTGGCAAACTCAAAAAATTCAAAGTTAATCATGCTACATTTAGTTGCATTTGTGAAGTTCTATATTCAATATTTCCTCCCACAACTAAAAGAAGCTCCAGGACCTCCTTGGTTTATTTTTAAACCTGCCATTGCTTGTGCCGATAAGGTAGCTTTGTGTAAATTTCCTCCTATTCCATCACATGCTTTAATGTAATCTAAGTGAGCTTCCCTTTAAATAGCCGTAAAGCAACCTGGCATTCAGAATTAGCATTGTAAAATGCTAGTACATGTAATACAACATCCTGAGCCTCTGTTTCTGATATGGCCTTTCACATGGCTTCCTGCGATAGAGCTGTAAAGTTGGTATATGGCTCTTTTGGCCCCTGCTTAACAACTCCAAATGAAGGATCCTCCTCACCGCCTGATGCAATCTCCCCCAAGCCCCCAAACACACCCTCCCAATCCGCTTCATGACCAAACCAACCACAGCAGCCCAGGACCGCAAAGGAGCCCATGCACCAGTTCCTGTAAGCTGGTCTATGGTAATGTTAATTGGAGGTTGAACATTAACATTTATATTAGCTTGAATATTAGCCTGATTATTAGTCAGTCCACCAGGTCTTAAAGTATAAAAATTGAGAGGGAGATAAACAAATTCAGGTTAAAATATCCCAGTCTATAGGAATCAACCAAAATTGCCACACTTCTAAATCTCCCTTTTTTCTCACTAGTTGAATTCCTGCCTGAACAGAACCAGTTACTGTAGTTCTAGGAGTACAAATGCCTGAACCAGTTACCATAGTTCTAGGAGTACACACAGCAACAGAAAAAGCTAGTTTCACCTTTGAGGTAGCTTCCAGTTCCTTTAATGGAGAAATATCAGGAGGATCTGGCTATCCCTCGACAAGATACTGAGGGAGGACTGATGGGCACACCTTTTCCTCATTTGGCTTTTCAGCCTTTTGCTCTATAATCTCTCTGCATACTTCATCATACTCCCTTTCCTTTCCTGAATCTTCTTCCTCATTGTCTGTCTGAAACAGCTCTAAGGCAAAATATACTAAAGCCCAAACAGACCACACTAAATAAGCCTCGTGTTTGCTTGATCTTTGTCCCATGTTCCCCTAATACTACCTGCTGAGCTCCCCCAGCTCACTCTAGGAGATTTTTTCAAGAGTTCTCAGACTATTTCCGAGTACCCTCAACTAATCCTAGGAGATTTTTTTCAAGAGTTCTCAGGCTATTTCCAGGTCGCCCTAACTCACCTGGGAGATTCTTTCAAAAGTTCCTGGGCTCCTTCTGAGCTCCCCAACTTACCCAGGGGATTTTTTTCTCAAGAGTACTTGGGATACCTTCAGCTCAGCTTCTCCTTTCTCCATTGCTCAGGCGACCCTTCATCCGGATTCGAGTCCCATGTTGGGTACCACTTACTGAGATGAGCTCAGCTGTAGAGACCCCCACCCAGGCAGTGCTGAAGGCATTGAGAAGCAAACACACAGAGAGAACAGCAAAGTGGGACTATCTTAGGGCCAACAGCCTTCCAAGCTGAGAGCCTTAGGGGCTGACAGCATTCTGGGCTGAAGACCTCGAGCAGACTCTAAGCCATGTAGTTATTCTTTCTGAACAGGTGATTATTATTAACAAACAAATGTTCAGTATTTTCTAATAACACAAAAAAATACTAAGTAGGCAGCTGGTGCCCGCTTAACACTGATCAGACAAACTAAAAAGTATTTTCCACAAGGGAGTCATGGGGGAAGGCTCAGATATCCCATGCTTAAAGAATTGTTTTAACTGGTGTATGATATTTATATATTGTCCTGCCGCTTTAGAATGCCCCAAGTCATTTTCTACTCGAGGGGATGGCTAGGTGTTCCTTGCCATCGTTCTTCTTAGAAAACTATATATTCTACCATACACTCAGCATTTTTCAACAATCATACACTTAGCATTTCTCAACACCTTTAGTTGAAAATTTCATTATCCTTTTATTGGATTATTGCAATAACTTCCAAAGTGGTGTTCCTGCCTCTTGGACTAGATTATCTACTTCCAAACCATTCTCCACTTTGCCAAGAGAATGATGTTTCCAAAATGTAGATAGGGTCTCTTCTGGAAAGTCTTAAATAATTTTCATTCCCTGCAAAGAAAATATTATGTAAAATATGTAAGCTAAGGAACATGGACCCTGCTTCTCCCTAACTGTTCTGTTGTCCCAAACTTCAAAAATAACAAAAACAACTTAGTTTCCTAAACTTGTCACACTGTATGCTGGTTTTATGCTTCCTTATCTTTGAATGCTAATCTCTATTCTCCACCCTGAATTCTAAGACCTTCTGGGTAAATTCTATTTATTCTTCAACCTCCTTGCTATGGACTGAATATGTGTGTCCTCCCAAAATTCATGTGTTGAAGCCTTCATCTCCAAAGTGATGGTATTTGGAGATGAGGCCTTTGGAAATTAATTATGCTTAGATGCAGTTATATGGGTGGGGTCCCCATGATGGGACTAGTGCCCTTAGGAGAAGAGCCAAGATCTCTCTCCCTCTCTCTTTCTCTCTCTCTCTCTCTCTCTCTCTCTCTATCTATCTCTGCCATGTGAGGAAACAACAAGAAGGTAGCCATCTGCAACCCAGGAATAGGCCTTTGCCAGACGTCAAATCTGCCAGCACCGCAGCTTAGTCTCAGACTCCCCAGCCTCCGGAACTGTGAGAAATAAATATTTGTTGTTTAAGCCATCCAGTCTATGATATTTTGCTATAGCAACCAAGACTAAGACACTCCTCCTAAGTAACATTGTCTCCAATGCCCTTCTTCCTTCATTTATTCATTCATTTTTTTATTACATCTTAACTGAGCACCAAGCATGTAGCAGAGTTTTGCTACATTCTTGGGATGTAAAAACTAACTTTGCCCTTAGTCTAGATAGAGAGACAGATAAATAAAATAAGGCTACAATTACAATAAGTTGTCATCAGAGCATAGATGAGGGACATCTAAACCAGACTAAGGATTGAAGAAGGGCTTCCATGGGGGTGGTGTTGGAATTCAGCCTTCCGTTATCTCAGATCCTTCCTAGCCCCATCACATAAAGTTCATCATTCTCCTGACTATAAAACTTCTCTGTGCATGTGCTCTTACTGTCACCTCCTCTCTAGTTGTACTGTAATTTAATGATACATGTCTTCCTCCTAAAATGAACTTTTAAGGGCAAGAACACTATCTTATTCATCTCAGTATTCCCAAACACTTCTAGAGTATCGAACACATGGTAGATGCTCAGTTAACATTTAAATAAATGGATAGAGTTTCACTCTGCCTTTTTATGGATGGATGGATGAATGGATGAATGCTCAATAAACATTTCCAGTGTTCTGTTATCTGAGCAAAATTGAAACTTGGAAAGAATCCTTTAAGTAGATCACTTAAAATCTACATGACAAAGAAAAAATTAACTTAAACTTTGTTAAAATGAAATTAAAATTATTAAAGTAAGTTGTTTTATAATAAAAATTTAGATCATGTGTATAATTAGGTACTATTTTTAGAAATTGAGGGTGAAATTTTTTTAAAAAAATCTGATAGCTTCAATGAGGACATTGTAATTTCAGGTTGGAACATTAGCTATAAGTAAAAGGAATACTTTTGAAAAGAATATTTAAGTTTGGCCAGGCATGGTGGCTCACGCTTGTAATTCCAGCACTTTGGGAGGCTGAGGTGGGTTGATCATCAGGTCAGGAGTTTGAGACCAGCCTAGCCAACACAGTGAAACTAAAAATACAAAAATTAGCTGGGCATGGTGGTGGTTGACTGTAATCCCATCTACTCAGGAGACTGAGGCAGGAGAATTGCTTGAACCTGGGAGGCAGAGGTTGCAGTGAGCCGAGATTGCACCACTGCATTCCAGACTGGGTGACAGAGCTAGATTTCATCTCAAAAAAAAAAAAAAAAAATAACGTTTTATGTCTTTTCAGTAGGGCCTCTGTTCATATTTTTATATGTAATAAATTGCATTTAAGTGTGTATTTGGCTAATTTTCCTTCTTTAGTTGATAACAGACAAAATTCTGATGTCTTTGTCAAAGGCTATGTGTGTTTTGAATAGTAGCCCAATATCACTTTCATCAATGTCTTAAAATTTTGCATCTTTTGCAAAATTTTAGAGTATTATATACAGTTTCACTTTGCCTTTTGTTTACACTGATTTTTTATTTTATTTTAGCTGTTTTCAACAATAAGCAGTAAATGGTCCAGTAATCCAGTAATGATAATGACCCAATGGGCATGAACAAATCCAGTGATTTGCTAGTAATTTTTAAAAAATTTCTCAAAAAAGCCAAAAGCTCTGACTTACACTGTTGGCCAATTGCCATAGTGTAAATACTCCACTATGGCCAATGTCAAGATTCAAGTGTGATGTCACTGAATTGGGAGTTGGGAAAAGATGTGTATGCTGACTCTGAGAGTCCCTCTGAGCCAGCTTGAGCACACCATTGACAAGGGATTAGTGTTCAGCAGGAAGTGATGTTTGAGTGGTCATTAATTGTTAAATTTTTCATTTTCTGGTGGATGTGTCTCTATGCTATGATGACTTTTGTCTCTTTTTTTTTTTTTTTTTTAGACAGGGTCTGGCTCTGTTGCACAGCCTGGAGTGCAGTGCTGTAATCTCAGCCCACTGCAGTCTCTGCCTCCTGGGCTCAAGTGATCCTCTCACCTCAGGCTCCTGAGTACCTGGGACTACAGGCACACACCACCACACCTGTATAACTTTTGTACTTCTTTTGTAGAGATGGGGTTTCGCCATGTTGTCCAGGCTGGTCTTGAACTCCTGAGCTCAAGTGATCCACGGACCTTGGCCTCCCAAAGTGCTAGGATTACAGATGTTATCCTCTGTGCCTGGCCTGACTTTTATTTTTCTAGTAAGCCTTGTAACCAACAAGATTCAAAAATTAGGAAACCCATGTACATCATTTAAAGCTTCCTAGTTACCTTTAAAAAGTAAATAAAACCTTGGTAATATTCCGTAGTATCTCTAGATACTGATGTTTCCTGTGAATTCTCTTGTTCCCAAACATAATACTCTTCCCAGACCGACCACCACTCCTATATTCAGGGACTATAATAGCAATATGCTCATAGCTTCTTAATAATATTCTTGCTAATACCATCAAAAAACTGAAACTAAGCCTAAATTCTCTATTTCCCTTCCTCCCCTGAAGTTCAGGAACCTCCTTGAAAATTGTTATAGACTGCATTGTTTCCCCAAAAAATGTATATGTTGAAGCCCTAACCCCCAGTGTGACTATATTTGAGATAGGGCCTTTTGAGAGACAATTAAGGTTAAGTAAGGTCATATGGGTGGGGCACTAATCCAACAGCACTGGTGTCCTTAGAAGAAGAGACACCCAGGAGGTGTGCACACAGAGAAAAGGCCACGTACAGCAAGAAGACAGCTATCTGTCAGCGAGGTAGAGAGGCCTTTGGAGAACTAACCCTGATGGCATCTTGATCTTGGATTTCTAGGATGCAGAAATGTGAAAAAATCAGTTTCTATCATTTAAGCCACCCAGTCTGGTATTTTGCTACGGCAGCCTGAGCAGACTAATATATAAATAAAACGCTGGAATACCCTTGACCATTTCCTAATTCTTTATAGTAAATGTACAAACTAACAATGGCCCTGGTATATGTGTGAATATGCTTACATGCATATATTTTGTATTATTCCAACCCCGTAATTTGGCATATAGATTGCTTATTTAAAGATTGTTGAGGAGATTGACACTGGATAGTCTGCTGATTATTACAACTTGATCTGCCAAATTAACCTGTCAGCTTCATTTAAAAATATTCATTTTGGGAATTGCCATAGTATAAAATATTTTCGCACATGCTATATTAGAGTCATATAATCAAAGACATGTAGGTGATTTAAAACAAAACAAAACAAAAAAGACTTTTAGTTTGCTGAAGGGAACCTGGACTTTTAGACAACCCTGTCTCTATTTACCTTTATCTGTCTGTTTCTGAAGCAAGATGATGCCAGCAATTAACTAAATTGCCATTTTTTCCAAATGAAATGGGCCAAAGAATGAACATAACTGTATTTAAAATAGAGTTTTATTTGGCCCAAGCACAACTAATCTGAGTAATCTCGGACCTCACCAACATAGTTCTATTTGCCAGAGTCCCCCAGTCACTTCCACAAGGTTGCCAGTAAATCCAGATCACTGGTACCACCTGCAGATACACACAGGCAGCTCACTGTTGGAAGAAACTGTGAAGAGTTTGGTTCTTAGACCTTAATTACACCTCCGTTTGCTGCTAACAAAGAACTAGTTAGTTGACGTTCTGGGTTAAGAATAAGGCTCTCTCTGGCTTTCAGAGCACCTTATAGCTCACCTTCTTCATCCCACTTCACCCCTCCTCCTGTTCCACAGCCTCTCTGCACAAATAGGAACAGGAATCTGAAGGGTTTGACTGGCCTGTCTGCCCTCGGTG